>NW_028186337.1:167380-202407 GCF_003343005.1 Rhea americana
CTGGGGCGGCGCGCGGTAAATGGCGGCGGGCTAGGGGCGCGATTTTGGCGGTAGTCGACGCCGCGGCCTGGAAGGGCGGCGGAGGGGGGGGAGGTGGCGGCGGCGGCGGCATCGCCGCTCTTCGCCTAAGCGGCGCGGCGGCGGCGCGGCCCGCTTTGAGCCGCTGCCCCGGCACCTGCCACTTTTCTTTGAGGGAAAGCATGGTCGGTATTTCTGGGGAAACGTTGAAGGGAAGAAAACAAACRGGAGCGTGGCCCGTGGCGCTCGGTGGGCAGACAAAGGAAGAGCTTACAACACGCTGTGGTTCCTGCCCCTTCTGGAAATGTCGCACGTTTTTTGTTTTGTGTCTATCTTTCTTTTTGGGGGGGTGGGGAAGTGCACTTGGCGGGGTTGTAGCTACTCGCTGTAGTCGGAGCCAGTAGCGAGCTTTGTGCTGCACGTACGTGCGTGTTACGCTCTGCAAACTGAGTTCAGTGTCGAAGTTTAGTATAGTAGATATGTATGTATGCGCGTTTTAAGTATCTTTTAAGTACAAAAACAAAGGTAATCATAACGTCATTTTTCTGAAAAAATAACTTTTTTTTTGCGAGGAGGGACTTTAACGTACGTAAATGCGCTCTCTCTCTCTCTTTTTTTTTTTTAGGGTTTGATTGAAATTAAGGATGGACTGGAGTGGAAAACATAATGGGCCGAATGATACAGCTAATGATGGAACAGTAGTACGACTTCGAGGTCTGCCATTTGGTTGCAGCAAAGAAGAGATTGTTCAATTTTTCCAAGGTATCTCTAGTATAGTCGAAGTATAGTAACTGAGTTTTCTTGTATCTATCGTATAGTGTTTCACACAGTTTAACTTGTAATACCCATTAATGGGGTGGGTGGGAGGGATGATACTAGACTAGCTTATCTTTCTCTAAATAAGATTTATGCCCAGTAATTAAAGTACAAATAACAGTAGATGTAGTAAAGCTGAGTATGTATTTAATTTTGTCAAGGTGGTAAATGTATTATGTGTTTTGAAATAATCTGTATGTTAGCATTTGGAGCAGTTAAATTACTTGTTCGGTAGTTATGCTTTTTTCATTTAACTTAGGTAGTTGATTTTTTTGTTTGTTTGTTTGTTTTTGCATAGTTTAAACAGAAAACAAGTATGGCTAAATCCGTAAATGTTTAATGAAAGATCATTGGCTTGTATTGTTGGGTGATGGGGGATATTTAAGGTGTTTTTCGTTGTTGTTGTTTAGATATGCTTTAAGTATTTGCTACAGATGGGAATGTTTCAGCCTTTAACACTGTTCCCCTTGATGGGGTTATTTGTCCTTGGGTTAAAGGGTTGGAAATCGTGCCAAATGGGATAACATTGACGCTGGACTACCAGGGGAGAAGCACAGGGGAGGCCTTCGTGCAGTTTGCTTCAAAGGAGATAGCAGAAAATGCTCTGGGGAAACACAAGGAAAGAATAGGGCACAGGTGGGGATGGAGAGTTTGGGATGGTGTTAAATCTTTATTTTTGGGGGTTGTGGGTCAGTAATGCTTTTGGGGGGGTTGGGGACCATAATATTGGACTGGCTATTTTTTTTAAGAATTTTTATAATTGATCCTAAGTTAACTTGGGAAATATAGTAGATTTGGGGGGGTGGGGGAGACAGTAATACTCTGTGTAGTTTGCTAAAATCAGAATTTTGTTTTGATTGTTTTTGTGTAGGGTAATTTGTGATAAATGCCACTATAGCCAGATGCTTTTTCAACAGTATGTTTTCCATACTGGAAAGAATCTTTTACATTTTAATTTGTACAGTTAGAATTTGCACATAGTAAATTTTACTAATGTAAAAGTTTTTCTTTGATACGCTTAAGAATCTTAAGGTTTTGAGGAGAAATTTAAGTTGTATGGCATCTTTAGTCATTTTTATTGGATTGTGCATTTAGTTATAGAAAATAATTTAGTATGGCCTTTTGTGATATTCGGACAGCTTATGCATGTATTCTTATTTGTACCTTGATAATGCTCTTTTATTTAGATATATTGAAATCTTCAAAAGTAGTAAGAGTGAAATCAGAGGATTCTATGACCCACCAAGAAGAATGATGGGACAACAACGACCTGGACCATATGATAGACCATTAGGAGGAAGAGGGGGTTATTATGGAGCTGGGCGTGGAAGTATGTATGACAGAATGCGTCGAGGAGGTGGTGGATATGACGGTGGTATGTGTATCTAATGAATGGAGGTTCTGTTGTCAGTTTTTGTGTTTCTGACACCTTTGTCGAGAAATAAAGAAATGGCAGTAGCTTCAATACCTGCTAGGTTTGAAAACTTCTCTAAAAGGGATTATTACAAGTAACGTATCAAAATATTACAGTTTAGTATTTAAGAGTTATGGAAGTAATAAGAAAACTCTTTTCAGCACAGTTGAAAATCTTACTCGCATGCTTCAGCCTTTTTACTGTAAAATGGAATTTTACACTTCCAGTCTGTTGTGAAATCCAAATTTAGCAGTCTGTAGAGGCAGCTGCAGGTTTTTGGTTGCCCAAAGACAGAAAATTCTCTTGTGCATTACTTCATGAATATTACAAGGTAATCACTTTTTTTTTCTGTTAATTGTACAGGATACGGTGGCTTTGATGATTATGGTGGCTATAATAACTATGGCTATGGAAATGATGGCTATGATGACAGAATGAGAGATGGGAGAGGTAAAAAAAAAATGGTTTGTTTGAAGGAATCTGTGTATCATTTCAGTTTGACATAGTARTTTTCAAAATAGAAATAATGATTTATTAAGCTGTTTTCTTTAAAAAATGTTCTTTGGGGGAAGGGGAATCTCTGGAAATTGTACTGTTTAAGAGATCTTTCAGTTGAGTGTTTTCGGTTAATAACATTGGAATTGTAAACATCTAACATCTAACATGTTCCTAGTGGCACACAGGAAAAGTATTAGTAATAGCTTTTCTGGCTTTTCAGTTTTTATGGGTAATTTTTTGTTCTGATTTTTTTAATAGGGATGGGAGGACATGGCTATGGTGGAGCTGGAGATGCAGGTTCAGGTTTCCATGGTGGTGGTCATTTTGTTCACATGAGAGGACTGCCTTTTCGAGCAACAGAAAATGATATTGCTAATGTAAGTATCCTATTAAGAGCCTTCTAATATCAGGAGTTCTCTTATTTTTATTTTTTCTGTTTCAAACTTAGTTATAGTTCTCAGTTAAGTGATTGATAGGTCTAATGTGTCTGATAATTAAATTCATGGCAATTTATGTGAGTGCTACAAAGCTGAATAGTAAATGAGTCGTTATAAAGTTAATACTTGAGGTAAGATCATTGAAGAAGTTAGCCAAATTCTATTTAACATTAATCTCGATGCTCTCTGCTTATTTGTTTCCATAAAAATTAATTGGAGAGTTGGTTGTTGCTTTCAGCATCCTCATTTTATAATGTTTTCAGAAGTCAGACTTCCATAAGAGTGGCAGATGTGAAACTGATTTTTAGTTTGCAGATTAATATATTCATGTGAGATTTCTTTCTAAGAGGGACAGAGTGGGAGAACTTTAGAGAGCAATGTTCATTTGGGGGGAGTAGGGAGAGGTCATATTACCTGTAAGAGATCAGAGTGGCAGATTTCTGGTAGTCTGGAGCTGTCCTGTGTAGGGGAAGAAGCTTTTTCCTGGGATAGGAGGCCTGATCTGAGCACAGCCTCTACAACAGAGGAGGGGGAGGGGGCACYGTCTTTATTAACTGCATCTGTATTACCTGTGTCTATGACTCTTTATTTTTCTGGATGTGCTATTTTACTATTATTTTCAGCAGTATTTTATCACTTTGACTGTTTCCTTTAGTCTGAGTGCAGAAGCCACTGTTTCCTTTAGTCTTGAGTKCGGAAGCTTCAGGCTTTAATTGAGAGTATGTTATTGCAAGTTGAAAGCTTGATGAATAGTATTCAGTAATGTTATCACGGGTTTGTTTGCACATACTATTTGCTGAAATGGCTGTTAATCAGAAGTACCACTGTTTCTTTTTGGTGCTTTGAGTTTTAACTGCTGGAGCAATGAAAATAAATTTGATTGATAGACACCATTCTTTAATTTCATGAGTACAAGCGTACTTTGAAGACTCTATTTAGCTCTACTACTCCAGAAAGAAGGGAGAAAAAATAATGATCTTCCTTTTCCAGGAAGGCTTCATACTAGAACGTGTTGCTTAAAGCACCCTGCCTGGGCGGGTATTTTTGTTTGTATTTTTCTGAAGAATTCTCCTTAATCTCTGTTGCTAGAGCTTTTCAAAATTGTGTAATAGTAAATTCTAAGTGGCTTCTAATGTTACGGTACGATGTCACTAATACTTAGGAAGTAACTAACTAGGTGTGATAAGGATAGAGAGAAAAATACAGAGCTCACCTAACTACTGGGATAGCAGATGTCATCTCCGGCTTGAATTCATAAGTTCATGAGATTTTTGTTTTGTCCTTAGTTTTTTTCACCGTTGAATCCTATAAGAGTTCACATTGACATTGGAGCAGACGGAAGAGCGACTGGAGAAGCAGATGTGGAGTTTGTAACACATGAGGATGCAGTAGCTGCCATGTCCAAGGATAAAAATCACATGCGTGAGTGTTGTGTTCACATGAGGTTTTCATTGATGATTCTTTAGTTGGGTATGTAAGAGTATATTAAGTAAAAGAGTTTAAACGCTATCATTTAAGTTGTTAAACACTAAATACGCAAATTATAAGACTTTTTGCTGTTCCTCAGAATCACTGGGGATAGATGGTATTTCAGACTCACTCTTTGCAGACTTCAGGATAGTGAAGATGCTGTCTGAGAAGTTTTTTTGATTTTTATCTCTGTTTTCAGTTTTTGAATTGAAAYGTGGGTAATTCTTTTTGTTTCTTGCAGAGCATCGATATATCGAGCTGTTCCTGAATTCAACTGCTGGAGGTGGTTCTGGAATGGGAGGCTATGGCAGAGATGGAATGGGTATGCATGTATTTCAGTCTTAGCTGATTTTTGCCAAATTCAGTGAGTTCCAAGTTTGTAATCATGCACATTCTCTTTCTCAGATCAAGGTTATGGCGCAGTTGGTAGAATGGGAATGGGTAGCAATTACAGTGGAGGGTACGGAACTCCTGATGGCTTAGGTGGATATAGTAAGTAAAAGTTTTATTACAAATTTGGTGGCTGTGTTGCTGTATTAACTCCTGACRTGATCGGAAGGGTGGGTTTTCTTAGGATACAGGATCTTTGTGCTTTGAGCAAGGGGAGGGGGAGTATTGTTTAATTTAAATCTATATTACTTCCAGTTTTCCTATGCATTTGTCAACTACAGTAAATGCTTGTTTAGAAAAGTACTGCTAAAATACTGTTATTCTTGTTTGACTTAAGCTGGTGCCAAACCAACTGTTTTTGTATCACCGATCAAATCTTTTCTTTTCTTTAAGGTATGTATACGTGACCTTCTGTCAATTGTTTGCAGGTCGTGGCAGCGGAAATAGTGGAGGATACTATGGGCAAGGCAGTATGGGTGGAGGAGGATGGCGTGGAATGTATTGAAGGATGGCCTTGCTTCTTCAAAATACCCTGGAAGAAACAGTCTCTGGTCTACTAGACTTTCTTACAAAATTTAATTTCTTTTGTATTTTAAGAACTTTATAATGACTGAAGGAATGTGTTTTCACAATATTATTTGGTAAGCAACAGATTGTGATGGGAAAATCTGTTTTCTGTAGGTTTTATTTGTTGCATACTCTGACTTTAAATAAATTTTTATATTCAAACCACTGATGTTGATACTTTTTATACTAGTTACTCCTAAGGATGTATTACATATTCAAGAATACAGTTGGTTTAAGATGTTGTACTACTCTTGGTTCAATAAAGGTGGTTGTACTGTGACTCTTAAAAACACTGATTTAGTTCTGTGTAATCTTGGTGTAGTGAATGAGTTGAAAACTTGACTTGTTTAAAGGAGAAAGGTAGTTGAATAGATTAGTTGATTTGGTTACAACCTCTCCTAAATTCTTTTGATAAGTTGTATGTAGTAACTTCCTAACACAGCATTAAGTTAAAAAAGGTATGGAGACTAAAAGTTGTAGTTTCAGCTTCCTTTCTTTTAGTATCGGAATCTACTGTGATCTTTAAACATACAAGTACGTAAATGGGTAGTGACCAAGTTCTGTGCATCCACAAAACTGAGCAACAATGTTATATTTTTCAGTTTGCTGTAGAATTCTAGAAACTGCATTTCACGTCTTCACATTCATAAATGTGCAAATCAGTTGCTTATCAATCAAAGTAAAGCACTAGCACAGCTCATCTTTTAGTTAGCATAAAATAGGTCAAGTACTAGTTAATTTGAAATGATCTACTTGATACTTCTTTTGAAAAAAGCACTGCTTCTGGGAAGATTGGGGAATTTCTAAGCAGGTTAGATTATTTTTTCCCCCTTTATAAACCACTGTATTTAAACAATTTTCTTGGCAAGCTTTGAACAAAGCCATTACATGGGTGAGCAAGAATGCCTCTAAAATAAAAATGGATGTAAGCCCAATACTAAATAATTAAAACATGCAACCCAAAACACTGATAAAGTTTTTGTGCATTTATGACATGTAAGATATGTGAGAAAGACTGTTTGAAGACACTTAACATACCTGCTKTGTAATGAAAAAAGGTATTTCATATTTATTCTGAGCTGGTGTGATCTCCCAAATTAACTGCTTGTCCTCGATGCCTCCTTGCAATGTCAAATGTGATCCTGGGTACTAAAAGTCTGTCACCTGTTTTGCTAGTACTGTGTTATATATGTAATAAATGTCTTACTGTGGGAGAGTAGAATGGAGTTTATTTTACTAGATAATGTGCTCTTTTGTCAAAGTGGAAAAGGAAGAATAAATAGCTGAAAAGGTCATGTGGAACAGAAAGCAGATTTCTAAGTGTTGGAGTAGCTGTTTTTTCTTGAATAAGAAGGGGAGGGAAAACTGACTTGTGATTACTATGTCAGTGATTGTGCAGGGCATTAACAGTAACCAGTGGATATTTTGGTCAGTTGCTGAAGAGGCTTACATATTACGTAAAACTAAAATCGTAAAACGGCAGGAGTTAAGTTGCATGGAAAAGGTATCTTAAGAGTGAGGAAGAGGGTATCTGTACTTGATGGAAGCTGTAATATTTTTTCTACAGAAGCAKAGCATAAAGCTATCCAAAAAATAGCTCTGCAATATCCCTTCACTTATATTTTGCCTTCTAGTTCATGAGAAGGAACATGTCCGTAGTTAAGACTTACCTTTTGAGTTAAGCCTCAAACTACTCCGTATAGCCAAGTAAGTTGCAAGCAGTTCGCTACCTTTRAGTCTCAAATAGTGAAATCACGCTGTGCTTGTTCCTAAGCCCTGTTACTTCTGTGTTTAAAGGGAAGTGGAGCCTGTGCTTCAGTTGGTTCACCTTTTAAGAACAGCGTTCAGCTTCGAATTTTTTTTAACCATCTTAAGCAATATTTAAATAGCAGAGAAGTTGTTTTGCAAGAAAACAGCTTATGAAACAAGCTTCCTCAGTAAGAAAGCCTTCATTTTAGATTTAATCATCGTATATGAAGTTTTATTTCAGTCTTTGCTGTAAAGGGTACAGTGCTAAGAAGAACTGGTTCCTGGAAGCACTGGCTTGCTGCAGGTGTATGATGAATGCCACCTCCTGCAAGAATGAGCTTCCTAGGGAACAGAAAGAAGAGGAGGGCAGCAATGATCAGCTGCAACCACCCGCTCTTCTACTGGAGCAACTGAAAGTCTTTCTTTACAGTGGTAAAGTTTGCACAGAATGCTCAAGTATTTAAGAGTCTGAATACTGTAGCCCACAGGCTGAAAAAAAAAAAGCAACTAGTCATTTCTCTACAATAATACTGGCAGTCCTTTATACGATCATAGTTTTCCTTCACTGGAACGTGAAGAGCCTATAACCTGCTAGAGGTAGGAAAAAAATAGTGGTATTTAGTGTTTGAAAATTTTATGTAGCATAGTTTTATATTACCCTTCCTAAAAAATTACATAACTGAGAAGACAGTAACACACATGTGCTCTATTGTAGTTGAAAAGGTGGAGTAGGAAAACAGCATCTTTGTTTTTCAATGCAACGCTGTAAGCGCAGGACCCTGGCCTAGAAATATCTGAAAGTATTTAGAACAGCTAGACACCAAGGTAGGAAATAGCTAGGATTTCCCTTTTACTTCAGAGAAGTAGGTAAAATTATACCAACTTTAACCACCTTTGCAAGAAGGTAGGTGCAGCCAGTACAATCACTTCACGGGCAGAAGCATGAGCRTATTTTTCGTATACTTRCTAATAACACTCATATTTACATCAGAGGCCATTTCCCAAGGTAAATGTAATACAGGCAGCTCTGATGTTATGTAAACACAGTTACACAGTTTCTTTTAAGGAATGGATTATGTACTCCACAGATCATTTACTCAGTGTGAGAAAGATRATTAAGAATCACAAGATGATAGTGTCAAAGGAAGAGGCTTTTGTAGAAAAAATCATGGAATTAATGGATCGATGACAGTCTGGTACAAAAACCTGCTAAAAGCAGGCCATCTATGTAGTTTGATACTGATGGAAGTAAGACTGAGAAGAACATTATAYGGTATTCACCCTTCAGGTGAGGGCAGAAATTTTACTTTCAGAGTATGTAAAAGCCATCTAAAATACATTATACAATACTTCAGCGACATTTTCCCACACTGATCTAGGGGCATAGAGAAGAAAAGATTAAGGTAATGGAATTTAGTTTACTGTAGCTATATGTTACAGAAAAGTCAGCATTGGTAATGACTGCACTATGTTCGTATTTTAAAAGAACRCTAATTTCAAATTATTTTTGTTCACTGCAACATTTTTGAAGAGTTTCTTATTAAAGCAGTACAGCTGAGCATCATCTCTATCCTAAATCAAACCCTGTTCCYATCACACCTACCCTCACATAAACCCCACCTGAAAACATTTTSAGAATACTTTCAGGAGGCAAGTGAGAAACGTTTAGTTTATTATGTAATTGGCAATTAGCTCCTCCTTCCCCAAAATACACAAAGGCTTTCTAGGCAACTTGAACAAGTCACAACAAAATACTCAATACATTCTAAATTACAAATTTAAATAAAGTGACATTATTCCCATAGTTAAGTTGCAGATCAATGGTATTTATTTTTTTCAAAAATTATTTACAGATTTACAAATGTTTGTACTATACAAAAAGTTACATTACGTAATTTTAAAAACATTTTTCTTTACAAAAGCTACATAGGCAACTACATTTTTATGTGTTAAAAGAGCAGTTGTTATAGTTTAATAATATTAACTATGTAACTACCCTCAAATGATACAGCTAAGCTAAACAATGTGCAAGAATGATTCACATAGCCTAGTTAAAAGATCTGCTTCAATGCTACCTTGCTCCTGTTAGTAAACATTTCCAAATCCCTGGATGAAGAAACTGTTTGGGTAGGTAATCCTGCTTACTCTTAAACAGTACAGCTTAAAGCAGGGAGGTTCCATTTTTGGACCTAATAAAAACAGATATAAAAACAAGGAAGATTCATTCTATGCAATGAAGTCAATACTAAATAGAGTTTATTAAAGGATGTATCTTTATCTATCTACTGGAAGACAAAGGATTTAAGTTCCAGCAGAAGTTACCAYGAAACAATGAAAAAGAGCGGTGAGATGTGTCGGAACTAGCCCATACCTGCTCGAAAGCTCTCGGGGCGCAGGGGAGGGGAATAAATGAAGTTTAGGAATGAACTCTAAGTTTACGAAAGATGGTGACAAACGAAGGTGACAAAAGAACCTTCCTGTCCAACACAAGCAGCAGAGAAAGGATCTGTGGTCCCTAGTATTCAATCCTAGTGTCTCTTGGCAGCAAAATCACTCAGCTTCTGAAACCACACTTTCAGCATACTGTGACTGCCCATACAAGATTAAAAAAAAAAACTATGATATAAATGGAAATAATGTAAAGACATTTGAGGTTACAGACACTGTGAGGCAACAACTTTCTGATGGACATCTTTCTCTTAATGGAAACCTGGATATAGCACATTTGTAACTTTTACAAAATAATTCAGAAAAATCCACATTCCATCTATTGATAGGAATAGATTCCATCTACTTCTTACCTACCTGACAAAATTTCCCTCCACTTGTGAGTATAGAAAACAAAGCTGTCAGTACAATAATCTCTGATGTATCAAATCTTGAAAATGAGGGGAAGTAGAAACAAATGTAATTAGGAACCGCTTACTGGACAACCTGGATTAATTGTGTTAAACTTAAGTCACAGATATTCCTTTTTAAATTTAAAACCAGCTACCACAGTTCAGCTTCACAATAGTGTATTCACAAGCAAACTCTGCAGCAGAATTAGGTCTGATTTGTTGTAGACCACTCTGTAAAAGCAGTTAAGTATCATCTTCTTCAAGATCATGATAATGCCTAAGACATTCTTCAAATACATATTAACACTGAATCTCCTTCATAAATTGCCCTCCCTTCCTCCAAAAGAGCTTCTGAAGTCACATACTGGATTGACAGTCATGTGCATTTTTAATGCATGTATTTTTGATCTTTGGTGCTGTGCATCATTTAAATATGAACAGTTTATCAGCGTCTGTGGCATTCAAAACAGTAATCAAATCAATCAGTAAGTACGTATTTCTGTTTGGAGGATTTCACTTCAAGTTTACCCTCACGAATACARAGCCAGCTTTTTAGCTCTGCCAAGTACACGGCACACAATCTGGCAAACAGTGTCACACAAAATTAACAGAAGGCCCCTAAGTGCCAAGGCTGTTGTTTCTTCTCTGTGACACAGCCAGTCTCCGATGATGCAAATGACAGAAACCTTGCTGTCACTGTCAAGTTTCTGTCTCTTCCTAGACAGGCTGTTCAGACAGGGAGAGAGGTAAGGTGCTCTGACTCTCTCCTTAAACCAGAGGCAATGATGCACAGCTTTTATACCTGCCCTGAGGTTTATGGCCTCACTGTGCGAGTGGACTGAAACTGAAAGGGCTGTAGCTCAGCGGAAACTCTAGTTTGACGTTGATGCAAAGGGTCGCTTTACAGCAAGAAAAGGGCATTTCCTGTTTGTATTTTARGGGACCTCTTACTCTGATGAATGTAGCTACATCTACAAATTCAGAATGCTTCTCCTAATAAGCAATACATTCCAGTAACAACTACGGTTTAATACTTCAGTATCAGTGCAACTATACTAATCCAGACGGTGAAGTAAAACTTCTGCTTTGGAAAAAAAAGATTTTGTGAATTTAACAGCAATACTGTTCAGATCTTATCTCTTGATTAAGCTCCCACATGATGAAGTGATGGGGGAGAAGAAAGGAGTTAGCTGGTGTATGTTTTGTCACCRTTGTAAAACTCTACCTATTCCCAGTTAAAATCAGAATAAAAGCTTCATTATTAAATTCAAAAAAGTTAGAGGGTTTTACAATTACAAAATTGTACATAAGACACAGACCACTGTCACTGCAAAAAGAATACATACAAATATGTAGGAGTCAGAACTCAAGAAAGTTCTCCATCTGAAAGATCAGAACAGATCTCAGAAAGAAGTCTGCTTAAGTCCCAAATGTAAGACCACAGTTTCACATCTTTTACTTTCTTGGGAAAATCTTGAGGGAAACACAGAACAACTACATTCTAAGAATCTGAAAGCCAAAATAACTCAAAATTCATCCTTTTCTTTTTTTTTTCCTCTCCAGAGGCTGCTTATCAAAGTCAATGCAGGCTTCTGCTTCTTTCTTGCTTTCAAGACAATTGATATATCCCTTTTTGAAATCTTGGGATTAATGCTATCAGTAAATAACATAAACCAAAGTGGAATGTTAGAAGATATACTACAAAGCTAAAATGTTTTAGATATTTTAGATTTCTTCCAATGAACGATGAAAAGGAAACGAAGGAATATTTTCCTTCTCACAGTAACTACAAGCTAACAAAATTAATATATCTCATCTTTCAAAGGAGTAACTCATCCTCCTAAAGGTACTATTTTTTCAATGTAACAAAGATATTCCAGTTCTCTCAGAATTCTGAAAATTTTAATTATAAATATTAAAAGAAAAACACTACTCTGAAATTAATGGTGTTGCACTTTTGCAGCATTTTTTGATTTGTTCCATTAAGGTAATATACATTTAAGAATACCCAAAGCTTAAATGCTACCATTGATTTCATATGTAATTCCCACTGACCTCACTGGAAATTGCTGGTATAAGCTAATATTGCCTTTTTAAGAAACATAACCAAACAAAATCAGCCATTTCAAAATGAGTTGCTAATAGCAAGAGCTGTGTAAATATACCTAATACTACATTACTTTCTGTTTCCATATATGTTATCTACATTATGTTATCTACATTAATAATTTGCTACCTTTTGTACCTTTTACATCCAAATACAATCCTACTGACTGCATGTTTTGGAGGAAAAGGAACAGATTGCCTTCCAACATTTCTTCAGTGTCCCCTAAATTTGACCAAAGAATTTGCTAAAGAAAAGCATCAATACAAAATATTTCGCATATTAGAACTAGATCATATGCGTTTCCTAAGCAGTCTCCTAGGCATAGCAAAGAAGTAATTCAGGATGGTATCCTKGCCAGAGCCAAAAGGGTGTTTGAGTCCCATTTACTCAATTTGTTTCAACAGGAAGCAGCTCCTTTATGGTACCTTGAAAAACGCAACTCTAGATTGCTTACCTGAAATTCCAGAAATAGTTCTGTATACATCTTTATTATTATTATTTTTTAAACAAAATTAGCTAAATAGCAAAAGTTGATAAACATTTTGTAAAAGGATTTTTATGGCACATTAAAAGAGCACCTCTGTATAAGTATCGCATGGCAGGAATCGCAGACACGAACAGGTTTTGGCGAGGAAGGCAGAGGCAGTTCGTTGTCAGAGCAGGCATTACAGAAGATCTCACCACAGTTTCTACAATGATGCTAAATAATAGAGAAAAGGGAAAGAAGAAAAAGAGATCAAGAAAAAAAAACAGAATTCACATTAGAAATCTACTTGATAATCAGATTCTGCTAGACTATAATATACAAAGCAAACTGAAATCCAATTCCTTCCATTTCTTTGCACTGCGTGTAGTATCATTTTTCAAAAGAATCTAAGTACCAGTCTATAATGCAATCCTAGACAGACCATACATGACTTTTGCAGACTGTTTTCAACCCCTTGTTTAAGAAGAACTAACATATAATAAATAATAAAAATACCATATAACCAATGATATTTGGTAGAGAATGGATGATTCTGTCAAGCAGCTACTGAGATTTAACATAAAATGTAGGTAAAATAAAGATTCTTGCATGCATTAATTAAGCACAGAAATTAACATCACAGTTTATTTTAAAACTGTAATAAATTCATACTTTTTTCRTCTACTGTATAGAAAATGTAATGGAAAGACTTTCACATATGGCAAATTGTAACAGTGCCAGAGCTGACAAGTGCTTGAGACAACGATTCCACAAAGTAGGCTGAATAAGTAGGCTGAATAAGTTTTAAGTATGTTCTTCTGTGGCACTGCACCAAAAAGCAGCATTTCACTTAAGATTAGGACCCAACTGTGCTCAAGTCAACCTCAAACAAATCAAAGAAATAGAAAGACACCTCAAAAATATCTATGCATTCATCTCAAGGTTGACATTCTGCACTGCATCTCCAAGACACTTAACATTTTTCTCATAATACATATAAACAAGTTGGAAGAAATTTTTGGAGAATTACCTTCCTTTTGGAAAGTGAAAATTCCTTTTCACATAATTTGCAGTGTGTAGCTTCTTTGTCCTTCAACCAAACCTGTCCCTGGAGAAAAATCAGGAGTAAATACGTGTATCTGATAAAATCTAACACAATAGAACGAACAGATAATTAAATACGCTAGAAATATATATGTGATTAAAGAGAAGGAGAAAAAAAGTTTCTTCTTCCTCCAAATCTACCAACCTGCAAGACTTTGTTTGCTTCTTTTATATCTTCTATTTTCAGCTTTGATCTAAAAAATAACAGTATGCTATTTCAAACTTTTATATTGTAAATTATAGTCTAACAACTTTAAAAGCAGGAGCTATTTAAAAACTTAAAAACAGAGAATTATGAACTTTTAGTTAGTGTTTTATATTAAAGCAGCATCCAGGAGATGCAATCAACACTACTGTCCACTGTACTGGGCACTATACAAAGTTACCTCTTCCTGAATGGCTGTAAAAGTGCTTGGGGTTATATGCATGACAGAAGCTTGCACCAGCATAGCTGTGCATGTACCTAAAGCTAGCACTCAGCAGTGGTATAAAACGGGAACTGAAGCTCTTGGGCTCATACAAGACCATAATATGGCTTCACGGAGAAGCTAAGCTCCCCGCAACCAGCCAGTGCCCACCCACTCAGAACTGATGGGGCTATGGTATATACATACTAAGCTATTCTATAGAGCATAGAAAGCCTACACTGATTATGGCAAAACTATTTTGAAGACYATTAAACGAAACTTTAACAACACTGGTGGAGGGCAACAACAGAGCTGTGCTCAGAGCTTCCTGCTCACTGTAGTCTGAAGAATTTTTGATAAAATAATCTCTAAGTCTCAAGAGTTTACAGCAAACAATGGTACGAGATTATCTTATAGAGAATCTCCAYCACTAAAAGACAGGAAACTATGAGCAGGCAATCCTTACAGTAAGATAAGCACTATCCTGCTGAAGCCAGAGCTGCTATCTTCTACTTGGGTTCTTTAGGCAAGCTCACCAAGACTTGAGCCAACAATTTCTGTTCCATAAGTCTCTGAAGGTTCTTCACGAGATATGCAAAACATCTCCTAATGCTTCCAGGCCCTTTTTAACTAGGATTTTCTGCTCAGAACCYTGTAATTGCACATGACCTCACAGCCAGCCCATCAGCCAAAGACAAAAACGCACACAAACAGACCTGACCTAGCTAGACCTATTTTTTCTTCTTTTAGATTACTGGCCATATAATATTGTCTTATACAGTCTAATTCACATGACTGCCATAATTTTTCTTAATTCGGTTTTATCTGACAAATATAATCATCATGAAAAATGAAATTACTCGCTAAGCTTAGATGCCAGTTCTTGAAGAGCTGCTTCTTGGTCTTGACATATCCTTTTCAGTTGTCTGTTCTTCTCCTGAAGGTTAAGGAACTCCTTAAAAGAAGAAAATAATCACAAAAAGAAACAATATTGTATATGCCTACAGCCTAGAAAACTATTCCTAACCAAAGCTGATCTTACTGAAAAAGCAAGATTAATTGGTCCACCACACTATCTTCTATTAAGATTCTAAATCTAATTCTAATAGTAACAAACCAACAATTTCTCTTAGACCGTAAGAGACGAAGCATTTTTGCTTCTTCAGTCTTCTCCAGGAAGGGAGCAAAAATGATTGATTGCAGAGAAAGCAACAAAACAAAACACTACATAGCCATGTATGCCATGTCAGAGAGAATCTGAAGCATTTTCTGGCCCACCATAAGACGACAGAGTCTTCAATACAACTGAGAATGAAAAATAAGTATTTCATTTTTCCTCAGGACAGAGTTCTGATCTGAAGACCAGACACAGAGTAAAAACAGAAACAATTCTTTCCCGAATATATTTTCTTCACAAACTTGTCAGAATAGATTAATCTAATTTCTTACCTACTTGTAGAAAATCTTAAAAATACCACGCCTAAATCCACAAATAAGCTTTGCAGTCAATTTCTAAGTTTTTCTAAAAATTCTAAAAACATTCAAGTTTTACTGCAGAATTTACTTTTTTAAGGTTAATTATTTCTTGMGTTTCTATTCTGAGCTGAGATATAGTTTCTTTTTCCTTTTGAAGATCATCTTCTAAGGTTTGCCGCCACTCTTTTTCTATTTTCAAATCTGTTTCCAGCTGAAGCCTAGAATTGCAAAACAAAAACCAGTCACTGTATACAAGAGTAACTTTTTTTAAAAATTAAAGATGAGTTTATTTCCAGGTAAAATATACTATTAGCATAATAAGCAGCTGATCAGTTGACTTTTTTTAAAAGAATGAAATAATGCAGCAATGTTCTAACACTGTAAATGTGAGTAATAAATAGAGAAAACACAACYGTGTCATTTAAAAAGTGCTTTGAAAAAAAAAGAAGTGCATTTAAAAAGATCGAGGCTTTTACACATTTTGAAGAGCTGACCTTTGTAATATGACCAAGAATAGATAAAACACAAAATCCTAATGTATCTTTTCAAATATGAATAACAGAAAGCCCCCACCTTTCAATTTACACAGCTTGTTTCCAAAATAAATACAAACAAACTACCTTGCCACTGGTGATGCAGTGAATGACTGTATTCATCTCTTGTGTTCATAAAAGTTATTTAGTATTCTATCTTTAGGTGTGAATCTTCTATTTTAGACTAAGGCTTATGAAAATTTGAATAGAACTGGTAGGGAGGATTGTTTAGTGAGATTCAATATAAAGAGTAATCTAAATTCTGCTGTTATATCTGTTTGAGTCCAGTTAAAGGAACTAGGGCTACTCTGATGGAAGACTCACTCCAGCTGCAATTTCACTTGGAAGAGTCAGACTTTAGAACATCACAGAGAAAACAAGGATGGGAGCACACTTTTCCATCTTCTAGATCTAAATCCAGCCAATACAATAAAGGAGGAAAAAATTTGAGAGTAGACATGCACGGGTTTTGGTGGAGAATCACACTTAGTTTTCCTGTTTTAAAACCAAAATCACTTTTAAAGGAGAGACTTACATTTTGGGACACTACCTCAGCATCTGGTTGGAAAAGATCAGAAGTGAACATGACCTTGAGGTTTCAGAATTGCAGAATTCTGAAGTTGGGGTCTGAACTGTTCTTTTGCCAAAATCTGTGAAGATGACTGTGGTAGTAAAGTAAACATTTATCATGGCAGTTAAACAAACTTATTAACATTCAGAGTTATGAGAGAGGCAGGGTGAGCTAATCATAATTGGAAGCTACTAATTTTTAAGCCCCAGTCCTTTCAGTGCCACAGATTTGCACCGTCTTAAATGTCTTACTTGTTATCTTTCCAAATAGGGAAAACATCTAAAGTAAAAAGCTCCTGGTAGGGGCAGTTATTTATTTAAATCAGCACATCTATGTTAACTGCTTTTATTCCTGACAGCTTCCTCAAACAGGTAGCTGGATGGACACTCTGGGTTAAATCTTGTTTAAGGATTTAGCAGGAGAAAGGGCGTAATTGGCTTTTATTTCACATTTTTATATTTATAATTCTAGTGGATTTTTTTAAATTATTATTTGCTGCATAGTGGTTACTTAAACCACTCCTGAGGATTTTTACCTTATTCATAAGCCTGAGCAGTTATACTATTCTTATACCATTTAAGTTTATATTGTTACTTATTTCTGGGTTTTGATAGAAGTGTGAATTACTATTACTGTATTACATATTTCCCCCTCTTATAATAATTTCCTAGCAAGTTAAGCTGGTACTTTCAGCCAAAAAAATACTGCTGCTGTTCTCTCATTTCTTGCGGTACACCATTTTTTTTTTTTAAGTGCCCAAAGATAACGCAACTTTCTTGGAATGGCGTATTTTCTTCCACGTTGCCAGTACCTAATATCAACATCTTTAGTATTCACATTCTGTTCAAGGTCATTTACCAACAACCAGCTTGTACAGGCTGGGCCTGTAACAAGAACAAGACGTATTGCAGAATGTTTACTGCTGCGTATTTTTCCAAAGGGGAAAGATGTACTTACAGCTGTTTCTCCTTCTGGGAGAATTCTTTCTGCAGTCTTTCAGATTTATTCGCATATTCCTCTTTAAGTTTCTCATCCTCATTCTCAGCTTCCACTTGAGCCTTCTCTGTTTGCTGCAATCTGGTGTAATTCAAATCAACTTTGGGTAAAACTGAGGCTAGAACTAGGGTGTAGAGGGTGAAGAAGACAAATAAAAGAAAAATGGGGAAATAGAAACATTTCTAAATGAAAATAAAGTTTGGGGGGAACTCACAAACTCAAACGAGAAATCCACACAATGCCTAGAGAAGTAGCTCCTGTTTTTCATACATAAGAGAGTAATCACTGAAAATCTTGATACTTTTTTATTTTATGCTGATGAGTAACAGATGTCAAAGCACGATGATACATATTTTAGAATCGAAGCATATACCTTAATGCTTTTTATTTTTAGCACATGTTCATGAATTATTTGGGGAAGTTTGTTTTGTTTTGTTTTAAATAAAGCCTGTAGAAGTACTTGGTTTGTACTAACCACTCATTGAGACAGGGCAGARTGTGTGTTGTGCAAAAAGAGCTCAAAACAATTCAGGCTGAATATAGAGCACTGCAATCAAACAGCAAAAACATAACTATCCTAATAAAGTAAGACACAGCCTGAAGGGTCCCACTACATTCAGAAAACTACCTCAACTACATCACATTATTAAGTAAGTTTAAATAATCTGTATTAAAAATAATGCATTCATACACTGGTTAAAATAGCTCCATAACATAGACAGAATAAACAAAACATTAATCAAGTACATTTTTTTAAATTTAATCTTTTCTTTTAGAACTCTAAGGGGGTTTCCGCTTCAGCTAGCACTCTCCTAGCTCCTGAAATCCATTAATTCATTGGATTCAAGTAGTTTCTCTCTGCTTGACCATCCCTTCATTTCAGAAAAAGATGGATGTAATGTAACAAAGGTAAGGGTACTAAAATGGAACTTGTAAAATACTACTCAATGGCCCCACCTGAAGCATCTTGCATATAAAAACACACACTCAGGTACGTGGTTAGAAATCCRAGACACTCACTCTCAGTGCTTCAGCTCTTGCTTCCTAGCAGCTAGCTGAATGGAGAGTAACTTGCARCTCCCAAAGTCAGTTTAAAGAAAAAAACAAAAAGTCAGCAGTCTKTCTACATTTGTGCTTCTACTGATGAAGTTGCACCAGTGGGAGTTTCCAAAAACTGCCAGTAAACAAGTGATAAAAGACTGCAAYTTATCAGCTGTTTTAACAATATCCCCAGTCATATTTGTAATTGTACTGCAAAGAGGGCCAAAATAGATGGATAGCAAAGAGAATATTGTGGAAAAGTAGGGTCCATTCATACAGTAAAAGAGGCTGAAGGAAGCTACACAAGACAGAACAACTAAAGTAAGTTAAAGCCCTCTCTAAACTACAAAAGAAACTGTACTACAGTTTCCATAACCAACATAGACAGGGATCTTTCTCTTGCTACCTGAGAAATAGGCTAGCCAACCCAGGCTACAGCATCAGCCTCTAGACAAGCACCAGGGCAAACTGCACAGCTATAATTCAGACAAATACAGCGTTGTGCTGAGTGCACAGCAGGTTTTGCTGTTGAGATGATACTGAGGCAGATACTTGTTTGCATAGATTGACTATGAGGTGGTTAACACACACATTTCTGCTATGGTCTACTCTGCTGTTTTGCTGGGTGTTTCTGTTCTGGATCTTTCTTTGAAGATAAGGGATTCTGCCTGCCCCTCCAAAAAAAGCCATCCTGTGTTAAAGGCTCTTTCTGATTCCAAACCAAAGAATAAAGTAACATCTAACCATAGAGCAGAAGCCCTTCCTATATTGCTGTGTTTCACCTCCACCTCTGCAAACCCTTCTACTGAAACTCTAAGATTTCTCTCCCAACCAACTTCCCCTCCACACTTCAGGGGAAACAGTGGGAAGCACATCAAGKGCAACTACGTTCTGTCATCTGCATGCATCTACTGCTTGCAGATTAAATGTCCAAATAAAGTACACCTATTTCAGCGGTGCATGCAAGCAGCAAGTCGAACCAGTAATAAGATTTGTAAAGCCTGCCTAATGAGAGGTGGAAGGAGGAAAAACAGGTTGGGCAAAGCCACGGGTTATGACTACAGTGTAGACATACACAGATACAGGCAAGACACTCAGCTGACAAACAACTTAGAAAAGCTCAGGATCYAGCCCTAAATGCAAATCCTGCCTATTACTACAATTCCAACTATAGCTACTCCAACGCAGCTGCTCTAAGTAGGAATTACAGCTACAAAATTTGCCAGCATGCACAACCCTTCCTGCCTGGAGTGCTATCCAAGTCTAGTCTCCAAACACTATGTAYCTCTGTGAAAATATTTTACTCCACATCAGCAAAACAGAATTGTGCTTTAGATGTTTTATCCCAAAACCCTGTAATCCTTGCACTGTACGTACAGAGCATATATTTTTAGCCTTCCCCCCCTCCCTCTTTTTCTTAATGTATCTTTCCGGTGTAACACTTAAAAGAAAACCCACGCTGTTTATGAAAACAGTGCTAGGTACAACAAAAAAAATCAACCCCCTTTATCCCAAGATAAAGACAGCCTAAAAGTTAAAGAAATAAGCAGGAGAGAAGGGAAACATTGGTCAAAAGAGTTGCTTTTAAAATCTATTAGTACAATAAAAAAGAAAAATCACTAGTTCAGAAACAAAGATTGTAACAATGTGAACTCAAAGACAGCTAACCTTTTAAAATAAACTTTGAAAATTAAAAAGTGGTTAACTACTACAAGAAAACTAGCATCTATTTGCTTAAAAGTGCCCCCCCCTTTTTTTTTTTGAGGAATAAAGAGAGATGGGAGATGATATTCCTTCAGAAAACAACAGAACCCAGCTACGGTCAGTTACAGTGCAAGATTTCTAATACCACTTTGTATTTAAAACTGTAATTTTAAATTTTTTAAGTTTTATTTTAACAGTAATTTTTTAAACACA
Source organism: Rhea americana (assembly GCF_003343005.1). Lineage (NCBI taxonomy): Eukaryota > Metazoa > Chordata > Aves > Rheiformes > Rheidae > Rhea > Rhea americana. The sequence goes on from NW_028186337.1 coordinate 188,198, forward strand.
ACAGGTCTGGAGGAGCTTTCAGAATGATATATCTTTGACAAGTTTATATTGGTGCTGAGCTTCACTGCTGGCACATTTGATGAATGACATTGCAATAGTCCTAGTTTGAGTTAGCAGATCTTTGTCACTTCATGAACACAGCGGACAAAAATCAAAGATGGATGAAGGCAGCAAAATAGTAAAAACAAAAATTGGGATAAAGGATAAAGGGTAAAAAGAAAAAAGAGGGAAAAAGGATGTCAATAAAAGAATATTCATGTCACTAAATCTTTTAATACATAACCATGTTTTTCATAATCAATTTTAAAAGAAAAAACGACATGTCAAACACCAACATGACAGGGCTTATGGATATGTTACATTTTAGAATTTAAAAGATCGATGTTGCATATAGGTCCCTAAATTATACATATGAATGACACTTTAATATTATGTAAAAGATGTACTCTAACCATAATGTAAATTCACATACAGGAATTTTAGTSTTTCACTTCACCAACTTTCAGTGTAAAAACTCATTATGTCACTGAAGATAACGGTATTTTTAAAGCAACTGACAATTTTAATACCTTCAGCAAATACAGAAGTGATCCACAAAGGTATTAAATATTTATATTAAACACATGCTTAAGTATACACGAGCTTAATGCTTTGGTTTCTTTTGCATTTCATTCAGACGAGGGGGGAAAAAAAAAGAGAAGATAATGAACCAGAATTTTGAAACAGCTTAAAAACAGCTGTTGATATCAGCACAAAAAATTAAGATCAGAGGAAAGATGGTGGAGGAAGAAAAATAAAAGTTTAAGTTTCCAATTAAAATAGATCTATTTATTACAAGAAAAAAAGAAAAAGAGTAAAGCACTAGTGGCTGTTTCAGAAACTTTCCTTTTCAATTTCCAACTTGAAATTTACCTTTCAGTGGTAACTGTATAAGAACCCAGTAAGGGAAAGAGATAGAGAAATGAATGAAGAAAAACAAAGATGAACCTGTACCTTTGTTCTAGTTGTTTCATAGCTGCATTAATTTGATTGGTCTTATCCTCTAATCGACTAATTATTTCATTCTTTTCTTTCATAGCATCTTCAGTAACCTGTATTAYAAAAAAGTTAACATTAAGATAGGTTCATATTACACTGTCAGTTCATGGAGGTTTTTCTTCAATGTCTGAAGAAAAAAAAAATGTTAAAATGTCTTCAAGTTTTGATTCTTTTTAAACATTCCAGTTTAAAAAAATGTAACTGACAAAGAACATCTAAACAAAATGTCATGCCTAAAGCTTATTTGTAGTTTTGTACTTTGCAAATGTATACACTATTTAACAAGAACACAATTTTCATTTTAGTTTTCTTCCTTAGTTACTGATTTTGCAACTCAACATAAATTCACTGATTATCTTTTTATCAGAAAGGTATCTCTCAGGTATCTCAGATTACCTCTTATCTTACCAAGAAGAACTAAGGTGCCCAGTCCTGGAAATTATTAAATTTTTCCAACTCTTATCAGATCTCACATCTGTGCCTGAAAAATATTTTAAGAATTTTACTAATGCATTTCACAATTTTAGTTGCTTGCAGAGCTATAGGTCTAACTAAAGGTACAGCATTGGCCTTGCTGTACAGGCCAACATTATAAACTGGCCCCTATATAGGTTAATCATTCTCACTCTCTCCTATCTCAGTCATTCGATTATCCAGGAAGTGGATTTGAATGTCATTAAGTGAAACCAGTGTTACCTACAGTCTGCAGATGTACAGCTTTAAAGGGGGGGGGGGGGGGGGGGGGGGGGGGTCGGACCCGCGCTGCGGCACACGCGGCGCCGCGCAGACCCCGCTCCCGGGGGGGGGGAGGAGGGGGAATCCAAAAAACTACAGAGCATAACGTATCTAAAAACCATCCCTTCTCTCTCTTTTCTTTCTAGTTGTCTTTCTATTTCTCTTCTCCTAGTCCAGTTTTCTCACATACCAGTTAGAGGTGTCCTTGTTCTCAATCTTACTTACCCCTCTGCAGCAGCCCTGTACCTTTTTCCCTTCACTGTGCCACAGATTTGACYGTTTCCTGGCGCTGCTTTTGAAAGCTTTTTCCATAAATCAAAATTATCTCCTACATGAATAATTCACCACTAAACTTCCATGGCATTTAGTCATTTGCTAACTGTATTGTGAGTCTCTGTGATCCATAGTCTCCCAAAGACTTTTTTTTAGCATTACATTGAAACAAATCTTAATCTGTTAATAGATTTTTAAAAAGCTCTAATTGGCTTTTTTAATTAAAAAAAAAAGCTTGTTTCTCAAATGTTTTTCCTTACATTGCAGGCTTAGATCTTCTCTTTAACACCCCACTACCTGCCTGCCTTTTTTTTATATATAGTTTTCTTGCTATTTTTTGTACAACACAGGCACAAAAGTCATTAGATAAAGCATTACTTTCCCTATTTCATGGGAGATGTTAACAGGCCATGCTGTTATGCTTATGCTCTTTTCTTCTAGAATCCCCACAACATTAAGTAACTGCTTTAAGAACTGGTTTGTGTGAAGTCACATTTGCATCAGGAATGTTCTGAAATGGGAAGTTTACCTAAGAATTAGAAATAAACTAAAAATTAAGTAAACAGCAGTGTTTAATTAAACTAAAGGTTAACGCGTCTCATTCTTCCATCAAAGTCATTTCATCAGTTAACAACAGACTGTTTCTTTACCTGCAGTTTTTGGTACATTTCCATGTTAATTGCTTTAACTTCATCAAGCTGCTGTCGAAGGCCTATAAGAGTATCCTGTTTCTCGTGGATGTCCTTCTCTAGTAACTTCATGGCAAGTTCTATCTCATGTTTCATACTAACTTGAACCATTAGCTCATTCTCCATATCCTATTAAAACACAGAAACACAATGCAATGCAGAATCTTTAAACAATTACACAACATTTTATCTACTACTAAAAAAAAAAAAAAAAAAGACAAAAGCTAAACTAACAGGGCTGCATCAGTATCTATTTCACCACCACAGAAACTCTACTTCCCCCTGCAATTATGCAAACCCCCCTCACACACACACACACACACACACACACACACACTACAGAAACATTACACTCATGTATTTAGTGACTGTTGCTTTTTCTTTTTTTCACTTTGGAAGAAGATACCTCACATTAAAAGAAATTATTCTGACAGTGTTGCATAAAGAGTTGGCTAATTATTAATTACAAAAATAGAACTAAAGTATTTGTTTTTGCAAGAAATATTTAACATGCAAACATACAAAACCACGCTTACAGTACTGTTAAGAACATATCCATAATGTTCTCAAATAAACTGTGTTTTCTATGCTTTTAACTATACTGTTACAGAAATATTAATATTTGGTTGCTATGTTTGAAAAATCTTTTTATAACATGCAGTTAAAGAAATAATCTGGATTAAGGGCAGGATCTAATTAGAGCAAAAGCAAAACTAGAATTATTTATAAATTGACTCTTTTGAAACATAATCTTCTCGAAATACTCAATACTCCTAGAAATTAGTACTCACTTGTCGAAGCTGTGATTCTTCTCTAAGTTGTCTACGTGCTTCATTGTACATTTCATCTAAACCCTGTCTGGAGTGTTTGTATGTCTGAAGCTCTGCTTCAACATCCACTTTAGTTACCTATAAAGATATGAAGAATTTATCTTTTTAATTTCAAGTTTAGAAATTCACAATAAATAAATTTAACACTAGCGCAAAAAACCCACTTAAACATACAGTCTCCAAGCACCATGCAAACAGAGAAGGAGCTTCTGTTTCTGCTATGTGCCTACCAGTTTTACAATAAGAATTCACTGAGTGCACCTAGCAAAAGAAACAACTATTCTGCAGTATAGTCCTMCTCGCTTTAATATACCACAAATCCAAGTAATCCAAACATCTACTTAACCTGTGCTTTAGCAATTATCCTGTAAAATAAACAGGAAGTTATAGAAGGAACTACAATTTATAGCTTAAAAAGAAAACAATATTTACAAAATTTATATATATTAGCCTTAAACGCTCTTAGGCATAGCTGACAGTTTAAAGCAAGAAGGACAACAAAGAAGAAAAAAAGAAAGAAAATAAGGAAAAATGCTGTAAAATTGCATATGGTAATAAAATAACCTGGGCTTACATAACTTCTATATATTTATACCACTATAAACTTTCCAAATCTAGCATGTCCTTCCCCATACACCTTGCTTTAGGTTTGGCCCAGCTACTACTGGCTTAAAGCTGCTATGTAAGAACATTCAAATGACAACGAATCACGCTAAATACAGTAAAACTGGCATACCTCTAGATGATGCTGTGTTTTCATTAAAATAAGCGTATTTTCACTCCTTAGCTGATGGTTTTCTTCCTGAAGTTTAATTATATTGTTTTTGGCTATTGCTAACTAGTGGAGGGGGAGGGGGAGGAGAAGGAAAAAAAAGGAAGTATGATCACTTTTCTGTAGAAAAAATAAAAATATTATGCAAAACCAAAATATTCTCTTAGTCTCACAGTTTACTAAATAAAGGTTTTATTCTCCTTTTTTTAAAAAAAAAATCTGCTTTTAGAAATGGCAATTTCTTACTACACAGCAGTATGTACATCTAAGATACTTCATTATATTATGTCTGATAAGGAAGTATATGCTTTCTTTTCATTGCTTCATTATGGACTAAAGACCCTCAATCCCCTTTTGTCATCTTAAAAGCTTTTCTTTTTATTTGGATTCAAATGTATCTAGTTTTGCTCTTTTTGGACATCTTAATATATCATATACAGCAATTTACATAAGCAAAGCCCTCATAGATTAAAAAGTACAGGAAAGGAAACATTATAGCTGTGCCCTGTAATACACACTGTGTTCTCWGGATTATAAGGCAGCTGATCAAAATACATGGACAGTTGGAGATGAAGACTTGCAAAAGAACCAGAAAACTTTGAGAATTAATATTCAAAAAGTTTTCCTCTATCTGGATACATTAATAACCAGAGTAAGCTAGCTATCTCATCAACAGCTGAATTAGGACAATCCAGTTTTCTACTTTATTAGGTACTACTCAAATAGCTTGGGTTAAAAGAAAAAAGTGATCTCATAAAACTAAGTATAATAAAATCTAGTCTAGCATCAAATATACATGAAAATCTGGGATATAAATATAAAAACAGAGTTAGACAAATCTAAAAACTGCATATAAGCATACAGTAAATGAAGTAGTAAATACTCCTCGGTTAAAGCTGAGAACCAACAGAAATTGCTTGTTCAGCTGCCTTCCTCTCTGTGTAGTAGCTGGTGTTATCCATTATGGACTAGTCAACTGTACAAAACTGGACGGATGCCTGGTATTAAGAAAGCCTTCTTTTCTGTTTGAGTTGCCAGTGAGAGATTGTGATATTCTGCAGAATGCATTTACTAATGCTGCATGTTACCAAGGAAAGCTGACTTCAAATCGCTGCAACTACTGCACCTTTTCTTCAAACCAAATTAAAGGGTATCTGAACATACGCAGTATTTATGTAGATTAAAATAACTTAAATATTTTATAAAAACAGTGTTTGAGAGTAAATAATGTAGGTACTATACATTTCTAATAAATGTAATTTATCGTAGATGTATTGTAAACAATACCTCTTCAATTAGTTTAGTGTTTGATTTCTCCAGCGAATCAACTCTTGCATGTAGACTGTTAACTGTGCTACTGAAAGAAAAAAAGAAAGAAATTATTATTCTAAATTATATTAAAATTTAGTCAAAGCTCAAGGGCTTTAATACCAAGTATAGCAATCAATGATAAGTGGTAACAGGTTTGTGGGCATTGTTTGAGATTTTCCTGATATAAGAAAATTAGTCACTTTTGTTGAATCTTTACATGCTTCTTCCCAACTCCCAATGTCATCCCTGTCACTTAGCCCATGGTTGGGTGTGATCTTACATTTCTCCCTCTATCCTCACATCTATAATGTATCCACACACTCAAGTTCTCTCAAAAGAGCTTGCAGCCTTCCTAGTTCCCCCCCCCCATATAACAAAAACCTTTATCCAGATTCTCAGCACTGTTCCATATATGTCTGCTACATCACCCTTTCCTCTGAAATCCATTTTCTTTGATAAAATCTTCTGCTTCTCCAGATTTTTTAATATTTATTCTCAGGCAYCCTCTTTTTTGCTGCCTTTGGTTTTCACTTTTAAGACTGTTCAGTTTTATTCTCTTTTTTTTGTATGTTTTTTTTTTTAATCTTATTAAACAACATCCTTTGACCAAACCTCCTCCACTACCTGACTGCCTTTTTTTCCTGTAAGCACGTTCTTCTATGCTGACCTTTATGCACAGAAAGAACAATGTGTTCTGTAACAACATTTCCCTTTTCCCCTATTACTACTGTGGTGCCCTCAGGAAATTAACAGTTCATTAAGAATGGCTAGGTATACGAGATTAATGCAGTTTATAATGTGTAGAGAGGAGCAGCTGATCTGAAATAAAAGAGTAAAATTGTTCAGCTGCTTGTTTGCAACGGTTCCATGCACAAACCAGAGTACAAGAACATACTGAATAAACACAGGCTCACAGAGATATGGATAGCTAATAGTACATTACACAACCACCACTATTCTTGCTTGTGACAGCTCTTTTCTCCTCCTTAACTTATTTCCATTTGGCTCATATTTGATGTACTACTGTATAATTGATACTGTGTCCTGTTGGAGGTTTCCGTTCAGTGACTGGTACAATTCCAAATCAGAGTACCTGTACCACCACAGCAGCCACATAGTAATCAATAATCAAGACTATCAACATTAAAAATGAAAAAATACTTTGTTTCAAAACGGAACCAAGAAGATCAGCTATACCACAAATCCTACAGAAGCAGTTCTTGTATTTCTCTAACTCTTTGCATTATTCCCTCTCATACAATATCCTTCACTTACAATCACTATCACTTCAATTTGTACAGTAACAAACATGCTAGTGGACTAGGTTTACTCCACCCACCAAAGCAAGCAGGAAGCAGAAGGAAAAGGGCATCTCAGTACACTGACTTCCTTCATTTACAATAGCGTATTAGCAGCTAGCACTGCTTTCCTATGTTCCTATGTATGCTTATGTTTCTATGAGAACCGCAACCTACAACATGTAAATAGTTTCCAGCAACTGGTGAATCCATTTAGCTGTGGCCCTAACCATTAAAGCTACAAACTAAAATATTATGAAAGATAAAGAAACAAAAATATGAATTCATCCAGAACATTCAGTAATACTTGCTCTAAACTTCTGAGTGGAATGCAGTTAAAATCATATTTCTGACAATATATTCACAACTAGCTTGTTCCTGCAAAGCTCTGAATCTAAAGTACATTTGACAGTTTTGGTCTGGTATTTTTCAGTCTAAATGTTCCAACTACTAAAAATAAAAACATGAAAATTGAGATTTCCTTCCCCTCTCTCCAGAAAAGAGTGTATCCATTCCAACATTGCTGCATCCTCAAAGAATTTTCACCTGTTTCCCTGAAGTTCTTGCTCACAAAGTCATGGTATAAAAGGAAGCAGAGGTGTTTTACCCAGAAACCTGGACTGACGTGCGTACTTCAAAGTAATACTTACTTTAGTTGTCTGTTTAGTTCTTCAACATAATTTTTTTGGTCCAAAATTGCAGCAATCTGGACATTTCTAAAGCAAGAATATTACAAAATGAGCTTTAACAAATGATATTATCAATTATGTACTGAAAAAAGATATATCTATCATATACAACACCCACATTAAATGTGTTTAAAAGGAAGCAACTTCATCTTGCTACTATGAAGTAACTTCTGCCACAAGATAACTGAGAGAGACAAAATACCCAATGCTGTGACGACAAATATTTATTATACATAAAACATTAAGAATACTCAAAGTCTCAAAATAAAAAGTACATTCATTTACCTTACTATAATTTTAGTTCTTTGAAGCACTAACTACCCACCCAATCTGAGGGCTTAAATGTTAGCAGGTTCTTTGGCTTTTTTCAGTTTTACTTTTTTTTTTTTTTTTTTTGCAAGATGGCTATTTACATAGCCATTTCGAAATCTCCAGTATTAGCCACCAGGTAAAGGAAGTAGGTAACATTGCTTCTGCTTGCTATGGAGTACAAATATTCTGCCAGTAGACAGTAATACAAAACAATGTACTGCATAATCTTGCTCAAGACTGTGAGATGAACAAACTTCATCTCTTGGGAACCTGACTTATCTCTACAAAGAAGAGGACATCATCCAATAAATCATTTGTTAATAAACAAAATTCGAGGTATTTGGGGAGAACATACCTTTCTTTACCTCCAATCTCATCATCACTCTTTAAATACATAGAGAAATCAATCACCCCAACCTAGGAGAAAGCAATTCATTCAAAACTTCGTATCAGACAAGTAACTGCTGTTGTTATTCATGGTTTTGTATTTACATAGTTACTAAAATCTCAGTTCCGCTAACTTTTCTCAGACTGATCCATTTTCAGCATATTTAATTGAAGCATAAAAACAGTGATATTTTAAAGATTCTTTAAAGAAAGGTACAGTCTCACATTCTAACTAAAAATTTTTACCTTTGAAACAAAACGAACAACATGCAACAAACTGAACTCCTTTCAGTACTAAGAAAAGATGACTTGCATTTGACTGAGCTTAGTCAAGAACTTACAGGAAGATTTGTATTTAATCATATAGGCTATAAATAACACTACCACGAATTCTGCTCCGCCTTCTATTCACGAACCTCTACTAACACTCTTAACCTTGCTTGCTTTACTGAAACTGTTCCTTTTGGTCTCTAATAGCTTCTTCATAAATGTGTTTAAGTTTCTCTAATCTATCCGTTTCCTTCTTGAGCTCCCTTGGCTTGTGTGTCTCTGCTGTTTCATTCCTGTTTTTTTTTTTTTTTTTTAATGTTCTTTCCAAATCTTTTCTAAGAAATCTTTCTTCCAAAAACTTTTATATATTATCTTCCATGTATGCATATACACATTTCTCCAGCAAACAGATTTTTTTCCAACACACTAAACCTATGTTCCTGGATGTGGTCCATCCATTTTCTACTACCCTTCAGAAGTCTCCCTTTTTGCTCACTACAGCTTGATTCCTCTGGCTTCTTTAAGGAACATGCCTTAATTACACTACTTTTCACAAACAGAATTACTGTAAAAACTAACCTGGACAGTCAGTACTACCTTCTGAAAACAAGTTTTACTTTTGAACAAAGTTCAAAGTCAAAACAGTTTGCAAAGGAAGGAGAATTTTATTGAAACAAATCTTGTTTTGTATACTGAAAGCAGAYACCCTCTCACAGCTCTCCCTCTCAAAGCAAGTTTTTGTAAAAAGCCTCTGCTAGAAGTTTTAGTCTCTCACAACTGTGGAAGTAACAAGAAGTACTGCACATAATAAAAATGTACACGTGGTCTGTAAGATTTTTACCTGTACTGACTTACTTGTGAATCTAGGTCTTCCCCCTTCACACACAGGTTAGCATCTATCACATTTAACCCAACTAACAGCCCAACAATAACTGCTCCTTCTTCCTCCATCATTAGTGCATGGTACTCATAAAATTCACTGTTAAATAAGAAGAATTACATCAAACAGTTAATTTGTGGAACTTATTACATTTGCATGTAATAAATTAATAGAAAGTAACATCCAAGTCTGAATTGTTTCTCTAATTTTAGCCTTACTCCAATTATCTTAAAGATTAACTAGCTCTGTCCATATCTTGACTTCACCGTGAATATTTAAAACTAGAAAGTAAACGGTCTATCTCAGAGGCTATTAAGAACAAAGACACCAGCTTTGCCTCAAGAAAGCTGAGCCACAAGCTGCTGGAGGGCTGGGCAATTCGGGGGTAAGACTCATCTTGTCCTCCTCTTCTTTCCCTCACCACAAAAAACACTCTTCTCTATACATTTACTATTAGCCAGTCTTGGATAGTATACTCAGTTAGATGGAAGTTTGGCCAAACCAAGTCAGGTCATTCTTATGCTGTTAAGAAATGCTAGAATACACTGGAAAAAAAATTTAAAAATTATTGAATTTTTTTACTTCACGTGCAAAAAAGGTTCTGGACTTTAAATAAACCAGGTAAGAGATTAAATACGTACAGGTTATGGGACTGAGATGAAGACGACAAGTCCTTTTTCCATTTTTGCTTCAACTACTCCACCACAAAGAAGTTACACAGAGCATAACATTCTGTGAGGCTGAGTAAGCTAGAGCAAAGCCAGTTTTGGGATAGTGAAAGGAGAGGAAATTTCAAGGCACTAGTTCTCCATGCAATGGTTGCTTGGGAGTAAACTATGCATATGGCAGGGGTGAATTCTTCACCTCTCCAGAGGTTCCTAGTCACCATTCTGCACGGCCAAGGAATTAAAAGGGAGCATTTCTCCACCACCCTTCACCTATGAAAGAAGGGTCAGGTATGTTGCAGAAGGGCTCTCTACCATGATGCGGTTTCCCTCAGAACATCATCTCTTCACCTATCAGCTGTTCCTCAGTCTTGATGAGCCAGCAGTGTTTGGTCCCTCTGCCCTGAGCACTGGAGAAAATCGGCCCACAGGCCAAAAACTGGATCTTGCTACACTATGGATACATTAAAAAGTAGCAAATAGAATATAGTAACATTTGTTCAGGAGACCATCCCTCTAAAATAAAACTCTAAACAAAAATCTGCTTAATTGTTTACCTGAGAAGATCTCTCTGRATGATTAAGCAGCGAAGATAGTCAGCCATTTTCTTTTGCATTAGTGCTAACCGTAACCAGGCACGGGCACGGCCCAGGGGTGTCCTGAAAAGGGGAGACGGAAAAGATTAACAGTCCAAAACCAACAATATATTAATTTACTGTCTTAATCACCTTTATCAGTCTATTAATTAAGCAATTTAGATTTCTAAAAAGTTATTTTAAGCTATTAATTAACTACAGTGAGTGAAGATGTAATTCTAGGCTGCAATTCAAAACTTTCAGATTTTTTTTTTTTTTTTAAGAAAGAAAAAAAGGGGGGGGGCACTGAGCTTGGGAGCAGACCCCAGAAAGAACTGGTGGAGAGAAAGTGCATGACCCTGTCAGCAAAATTAACTGCTTTGCCTGGACAGTAAGAACATTTAACTTTGTATGCACTGTTGATGTAAACGTACTTTGTTTTCACACAATGTATTATTAGCAGCATGAAAAAAAATCTTTAGCGTGGTGCTTTTACCGTACAAACACGCTCTTAACCTGACAGTGCCCATAAAGCTGATCTTCAGCGTCTAGCCGAAGTAAAGCGTCTACAACAATTCAGACTGCCTTCTCCATTACAGTCTTCAGAGGAACTATGAGAAAAGTAACCAAAATGTCTTACTTGGAAAGCTTGTCCACCCAATTCACTTCTCTGGGTCTACACATACTGAATTGTAGCTTTAATTTGTATCTCTTTACAAATTCAGTGATATCTTAGAAAGACACTTCAAGAAGGATGAGAACATATTGAACTGGCTAACATTAATATCCAACAATTTAAACTCAAATATTTACAGCCTCCTCTTCTAGGGCTTGCACGTTCAAAGTGTAGCAAGCACATAATACAAAAGAAACATTTTATATCAAGACAGGAAGAGTCTTGTGAATAGTTTTATTTCAGCCAGCCTAACACAAGAGTAGGTAATAATTTATGCACCTTTGCACTTCAGACAAAGTCTAAAGCAGTAAATAAATAATCTTCTACACTGTCATAACTGATCACAATGTAACCAAACCCTTCTGGAATTTAAGGTACAGTCAATTATAACGCTAAATACAAAAGCAGAGTGCAGAGGGATGTAAGGAGATTGTAGTCTACAGCAGAAATTTACATTTGAGAAGGATCCTACACTGCAGAATCCTACCACAAGCATCTGAAGAGCTGCCCAATTCTTTCACTATTATACCTTTTGTTTTTATACAGCCTTAGCTGACTGGACTCGCATGTTTACCACAGTTCTAGACTCCGAGGTGCTCCTTACATAACCCATTCCTTTATACAGCATCCAAAATTCAGAAAACTATTCTCCCACAGATATAAGAAAACCAAGCATCTTATTTTTTTCTTTTACCTGTTTTCTGTAAATCACATCACCTATACTTTCCCCCAATACTGTACATTAGCTATTCAAAGGCTTCATTACTGTGAAATGAAATTCATAGACATCTGTAGATTCCGAACCACGCTCTATGTTTTCTTGCTGTATTTTACCATTACAACTTACTTGAGGCCAGGCAAATCTCTGACACTTGCAGCTATTTCCTCAGCTTCTGGATATAACTTCTCCACAAGTTCCAGAGGACCCCAGATAGTTTTATTGTAACTTAGAAAGGATTTTCTTACTGGCAAAAGGAAATACAGTATCTGAGTTAAATTAAGTTCCTGGAGCAGCTTCCTTCAAAATAGACAGTCAATTCATCATTGTCAGAAGTTATCTTAGAAATTACTTTGCCATGACCATAAAACTACTGCTGTTAGAACACAATACAAAAACTGTGACAAACTCAAAACGTAAGTTACATACGTGCAGTTCTTGTAACCCCTGGATTATTTAAAATAACAAATGGTTTACAAAAGTTGGCAAATGTACGTTGTGAAGTACTRAAAATGATGATATTGATTATAAAAGTTGACACTTTCATATTTTATTTACTTTTTAAAGCCATATAAGGCACTATGATTTTATCTCATACAAAAAAGAACAAAGGAAAAACATTGTAAGAAGGAAAAACATTAAGTACGATATGAGAACCATGCAGCTAGAACAGTCATCACACCTTTAAGGCCATGCTTCAGGCAGTGTTCCATGACAACAAAGAACTGCTGCAAAGGAGGGTAGTCAGAATCCAGAGTACGACCAAAGCTCAAAGCTGACTCAATGAGTCCTTTGATACTCAATTTAGCCATGTTTAGTAAATTTGCTCTTTCCACGGCTGTAGGGTCTTTTACAGCTAGAAGAAAAGAAAAATAGTTATGGTTCAAGTTTTAGAAGACAAACAGAATAATAAAACGATTCATAGCCACCTTGTTCAAATAAAAACTATTTTATCTTAATGTAGATGAACTCAAAGGAATAATTGAGTAAATGCTACAAAGATCTATGTTACAGAACAACAGAACACTCCAGAGCAAACACTCTTACAGTTCTTACACTGTTTTAATAGATAAGTGAACAAATGAGGCTGGTAATGTTAGTTCTCAATGTTAGTTCATATTTTTAGTGGTCAGTAACTGAGAATTAACTTAAAATCGGCATCAATGCTATGCTCAAAAGCTCAGCTGCATAACAGGAATCAGCACCATTACCATGACATCAAAGCTGCATTCATACTCATCACATCATACTTCTCTTTTATATAAAATCAGTTTCTACGGTGATCCTAATTTCACCGTGACATAAACGCGTATTCCCTTTTTATGTTGTAAATAGTCTCAATGAGAAAAACTGGAGTAGGTTCAGGAAAACAGCACACATGCACTTTTCTTTTCTTTCTTGTTTTAAGAACTGAGATTTAAGGTCCTCATATAATTACAAAATATTTTCTACGCAGGGAAGTTTAAGAATACCAAAAGGCGTTGCTTTGAAAGTTCCACTTAAAAACACTTTTAGTAAGTTTACAAAATGTTACAATAAAAGATCTAGATATGTAGATCTGACCAGTAAAACTCCAGATTTTTTAAAACTTTCTAATCTGACAAGATGGACAGGGTTCCTCTTCTTAGAGCTCCAACTACTGAACCCAAAGCGTTCAAGAGGTTAACAGTTTACTTTCATTTTTTAATAAAGCTTTTTAATTCAAGGCATCCTCTAGTTTGCCAAGCTGAAACAGAAACAAAGCAACCTTCTGTTTATTCATCAAAGCAACCTGGAAAGAAGCAGAGAAAGTTAAGATTTACTGTTTTCCGCTATTGTGGTTAAAACAAAACAGATGAAGTGCAAATAAGTAAGTGAAGAATACATTTTTTTTTTAATGCACTGAGCCACAGATGTCAAAACATGTGCACATGTGCAAAACATATCTGTGTTTGAGGAAAACTGTGAGTYCCTTCCTCTACAAATTCAAGCATGGGCATATGCCTTAATCTTGGACATCTGGAAGCACAAAGAGCCTGGAATATTGTGTATACATTAAAGAAGGAAAAAAAAAAAAAAAAAAAGAGCCTGGAATATTGTGTATACATTAAAG
>NW_028186337.1:202471-203769 GCF_003343005.1 Rhea americana
CAGAATCACTGTAACAGATAGACTTATCCTGAATATATTCCCCAAACAGCAAAAAAAAGAAATTTGTCTGATTTCTTGCATATCAAAGCTTTAGGTATTTGGGTATCAGGTATTAGAAATCTAGACTTTTTTATAATTTTCTAACCACCTGTCAAATATCAAATTACTCCATTACCTAATCTATCTTAATTTTCTAGGAAAAAAAAAATACTATGATGATGTATCCAAGACAGCCTTAAAATTTAATTTTATTTTCTCACAATTTACCAGTACTTCAGCAGAAAACATTAAAAAGTGTCAGACGATAAGGAGACAACTAGAGAGAGTGCTTTGGCAAATGTTTACCCAGTCAGCTGTCACAATCCCCCAACCTATTCCCTGACCTCCTGCTCGCTCACACAGAGGGAACCGAATCACCCCTAAAAAACACAGCCTCAGTAACCCCTTTCTGGAACAGAGGAAGGCTTGCAGAAAGAGTATTTCTATTAGCAAARTTCACATTGGCTTCCCTTTTTATTAGGTTTGGTAGCAACAGTACTCAACTCAAACTTTGTCACAGTTAAAGTCCTGTTTGGCTCAGATTTCAGGTGGGATTGCTCTCSTTCACTATATACCCACAGTCTATTTCCCCAAAGACATCTTACAAATTTCTTTCACTTTGAGTAACCTAGCTTTGACTTTTGGGATTGATCCTCCCAAAGACACAGTTCCACCTCAGCCATCCTTTTGGCTGGCAGCTCTCTCGTCTGGTCTTTGCAAGCCAGAACTGCACTTCAGGTCCACCGCAAAATGCAATATAGCTGCACTGAGCTCTACCTGCTTCTTTAAGAAAAAAAAAAATCGAGGTTTAGGATTTTACAGGCGTGTTTTCTAGAACTGCTGCTCAAGAATCTGAGGGGGGTAGGCTCAGGCAGCAAAATGGACCGGGAACAGCTCTTCTCACCCAAAATAATAGCAGCTGATGAGACTATTCGTAGGTAACAGTGATTCCAGKAGCCTTGCCAGAGTCAGACTGGCAGGGCTCGACCTAAGAGATATTCTTCTTCCAGCCTAGATGAGCAACCCAAAACTCATCATTTAAAATAATAATAAAACCAAAAATAGATAAGAGAGGAAAATGCGCAGTCACCGCATCTGCAGACCGTAGCGAGGTTTCTTTACGCCGCCCTGCCGGCACCGCCTCACTGAGGGAAAACCCGCCGCCGCCGCCGCTCTAACGGTCGCGCCCCGCCGTGACGCAGCCGCCCGCGGCCCCCAGCCCGCGGCCCCCAACCGCCGCCGCGCCGCGGACATCATCT
>NW_028186337.1:204046-226571 GCF_003343005.1 Rhea americana
CCAAGCCTCGCACAGTTTAGGGCGTGTTGAGGGTTCCCCCCGGCACACACACACGCTGTTTTTCCACGCGTGTTGTTCCACGCTTCCCACGGCCTTGACCGCCGTCCTTCCCTGAAAACGCTGCTGGAGAAGACCAACGGCAGCAGAGTGCGTGTTTTCATAAGCACAGTAGCAAAAAAAGGGTACATTTATTTTCACAGTGATGTTGCTCCTTCTGTTTAGTTAGTGCTTTTCAGCTTAGAGGCAGCCCGAGACTTTTGTGCAACAAGAGTGCGAAGCCCTGACACTGAGCTTTGGAGAACCCTTACTTGAAAGCTGTAAAACATCTAAGAATAATGTGCTTGAAAAAGGCAAAAAGCTCAGACATCTCAGAATTACTTTTTTTTTCTTTCTTTAAAAAACCTCTCACTAGGAGAAAAAATAAATGAACTTTAAGACCTGTGGGGCTGTAGGTTCAAGATCAAACATTTGTCATGCAAAAGATGAGCCGCAGAGATGGAATCTTACCTTCTGCTGACTGCACCAGACACTTGCACTACACTTCACATATGATTTGATTAATTACTATTAAAAAAAAAAAATCTTACCTCTAGTCTTTTCGAGAAAAGTTGTTCTACCGCTTGCAGTAGAACAGTGTATGTTCACCTCGCCCCTCCTCATCCTATTTCAGGGACTACAGCGAAAAAAGGAAAAATAAGATCTCTAAAACCAGCGTCGTCTTACAGCCTAATACGCTATGATTCCCACCCGTCTTAAGAGAAACAGAACCTATAAGCTTCAATATTGAACAGTCCTAATTCAGGCTCTAATCGTATTAGTCTGGCATAAAACAAATTCCTACGTTATTTTCAYGAATCCAAGCAACATCTTCATCACTAAGACAGTGCTCAATCTCTCTGTTATCTTTCCATCAGTATGAAATAATATCAGCAACTATTTCTGTGTTAGAAAGCCATGGTTTAAAAGGCAGTGAATAAATGATTCATTTTACAATATTTTTTGATATTCATTGGAATGCAAGAGTTTTATGAATCACATCTCCATTTCATTAACTTACAGATCTCTTCACTTAGTCCAATTTTTAACCACACAACGAGAAGGAAGGATGTATTTTACAAACAGATAAGGAATCATTAGGCTGTCCTTGTGCCTGACTCTCACGCAATTTTGTGACAGGATAACAATACCTATAATTTTTGATAGCACAGATAAGATTTAGCTTGTCCAGGAAGTTCAGATTTTTGTACATTTTGATTCCAAACATAGAAAACTATGCTACACAGGGATATATTATTCTAAAACTACTGTAGTATTGAAACAACACTACTGTAATAGAGCTATATTTTAGGAGCAATTCCCCTTCATAATTAATTTAACCTTTTGAAGGACCCACAGAATTCACACAGTTGCTGACTAAGTACATATTTTAACCTGAAGACAGGATATCCTGTTAACTATTCAAATTATTTTGTGTTATTCAAAATATTTATGCAAAACATCAAAACATAACAAAACAAACACCAAATTTTTATTTCATCACAAACATTACAAAAGTCTAAACAGGTTAAAAAGTGTTCTGGAAAATGTGAGCACTTAACATCTAGAAATTTGTCTATAACCAGATGCTTAACTATTTGACACTGATCCAAGAGAAAACATCCCTTAAGTGCTAATGATTTTTAAAGAGTCAAAAAAATAAAATTGATGTTCCCTCCAATGATCTTTGAAGAAAATGCTCAGTAAGACTGTACAATATGAGGTAGCAAAAGGAAACTAAAATGGATTCATCAAGTAAAGGATTCTTTGTATTGCACATATGCTAGCCTTTCTTAAAAACAGAATTTGAGCATACAACCTTCTTAACTATCAAGTTGCATCTCTGGTTTTGTTTCTCTCCCTCTCTCTCTCTTTTTTTTTTTTTTTTTTTTTTTTTTGCCAAAAAGAGTAGAGGCCAAAAATACAGTGAAACCAGCAGAGCTAACTATGATCTTCAATGAGCAGAATCTCACTTTGAGATTTTTCTTCTGAATACTTTAGTTCATAAAAAGTAGTTAAGTAAATTAGCATCACATTTCTCACAGATTTATGCAAAACGGTTTAGATAAGCCATCAAGGGATCTTCATGAAATATTAATTACATTATATATATATATTTATATAAAAGTCCAGTATTTACAAAGTAGATGTAATCTTTAAATAGGAACATGAGGCTCTGAAGAAGGAATTCCCTCCCACCTCCAAACTGCACAGAATCAGGGTACCTTAATCAGGAGGGCTAATAAAAGAAACTGCTGTATGTAAACTATATTTTAAAGTCTTTAAAACCAAACCGAGCCTAGAAAAGTGATTCAAAGCAGCACTGATTTATCCCCTCCTCATGTGTTTTTCTTTCACTTACAGAGAACTGTCTATCAAGATAAAAGTGAATAAAGAAGTAGCTATCCAGTACCTGAAGAAACAGGATATTTCACTCTTTTGATTTGTTACAAATATGCTCACAGTAAAATCACCAGTTTAACAAGCAGCTTATTAAAGAAAGGAATATAGATCATCATTCTTACTGAAAGGCAAGCTTTAAAATAATTAGATGTGATTTCAGTTTGGCTTGACTCAGATTAAATGGTGCACATCAGCACTCATACCCCACTGACGAGTTATTTACATTGAGCAGCACACACAAAAAAGTATGTATGTCCATCAGACTGCTCACAAAATGTTACACTTCTGGATACTTTCGTGAGCTCCTGCTGGAAGATTGAAGATGTAAACAAGTTAAGGAAATATTATTCAAAGGAAGTGTTACTCAAGCATTTTTATAATTTATCACTTCACAAAAACATAAAACCTGTTTGTATATTAGYGCTTGCAAAGAAAGCAACCAACAAAGCCTTATCACCTTTCCTATTTAAGTGAGACATAAGTAGCCATAACTACAGCAAATTTGCTACAATGCCAGGAAGAAAAAAAAAAAAAAATCTAACAAAGTATGTGAAAGTTATGCTATTTTCCATTCTAGCAACCTTATTCATGAAGCATTCTGTTAATGGATATTTAAATGCATGCTCCTTCCAAAGAAAGGTGATCACACTGACACTAAAGATACCAAGAGACTAAGATAATCAAGAAAAAAATTTCAAACAAAAAATTGCRGAAATAAGGTGTCTCAAATTTGAGATTAAAAAAAATTACATCAGTCAACTTGCAAGTCAAGATGGATTTTTATGTCTACCTTTGCAGACAGAGGGAAAATTCCAGATCTATGTATGACCTTGATGTAGAAGTATTTTTGGCAATTCAGGCATATTTTGTACTGTGTTGTCAAGCAGTATTATAAATATAACCTTAAAAAAAAAAAAGAGTTCTTCCCATCCGTCCATCCCAGCTCAGGAAGTCAAACTTACCTTCCCCCTTTCATAAAACTGCATGGAAAAAAAAAAAAAGGATATCATGGCTTCAGACTGTAAATGGCAGAGTAACTTCTCTAGAGGAGGATAGCGGCACAGAGACGGGACGCAACCGACCATAATTAGTTTGTGCTTGGCTCTTGTGATAGCAACATTAAGACGTCGCCAATCCTTCAGAAGGGTGCCAAGCTGTTAAATAAGTGTAAATTGCTTTATTTTCCCACCTAAATTTCAGAATTTAGTGTCCATAAAATGATACTATTTTCAAAATGTGTTTAAGTTTAAGACTCAGGGTTTCTAACTTGACTGAAAAAGTCAAGATAACATGACCAACTCACGTTTTCATCACTGCTGTTCCTAACAAAAGACACAATTATGATACTTTTGTCTCTTCCTTGGTATTTATCTACAGTATTGACTTCCACTCTACTCTCTTTCAATCTTGCCATCAAGTCTGTGATTGTTTTTAATTGATGTCTGTATGGTGATATAATACCAATGTCTGAAGGTTTACAGCCAGCCTGAAAAAAAGAAGAAACAGAAGAAAAATTTGTCACTGCATTTATCTTGAGATATACTTTACAGTCAGAACATCCCCAATGATTTTTACAGTGCTACAAGATAGACTTTTCAGTGTAGAGACACTATGGAAATCTAAGCATAATTGGTATTAACTAACGAAAGAATTAATTATTGCAAAATACCAAACTTTGTCTTTACTCAGGACAAACACAGAAATACTCAGAATCCTTGCTGTTCTTTCTTCCTCAAGATGCAAGAAGAGCATTCAGAACTCTTAAGATTATTCTGTACTACCACTGACACTGACTAGATGAAATAAGAAAGGCAGCTCCCTTCCCCCCTCCCCTTACAAAAAAGAAAATTCCTCTTCTTTTAAACAATTTAGCATCCTGCTTTTATTGCAGGATGTGACCAGGCAAGGGACAGGGTACTGAATGCACATCTCAGACCTCTCACTATACTGACTTGCATCCAATCTCCAGCTGACCATTACAGCTGTCCCTCAAAGAGTAATTATCTAACTGTAGTTGTGATTCATATAGCAAAGTAAAAATTATTATAGAGCTGTCCCTCCAAACAACACTTTAAAGAAGATACCTTAATAAATAAGGATGTGAGGAAGAGTACTATTTTGGCTTCTGTCACGTTACTTACACCACCTTTTTCTGCATGTTCTGGTGCCGGGACCTTTAAAAATACAAATTAAAATAATGACTCTTGCTGTCTACAACAGCACAGTATATTCTGATCACTAAATCACTGCATTTCTTTTCTTTTCTTTTTTTTTTTTTTTACAGGAAGTTTTAACCAAAGATAAGGCTGTATGCTAAGTTTTACAGAGTAAAAAACTATATTTAGAATGCTATATTTACAAAATAAGCTGAAATGATCTGCTAAGATGAGTTGCCAGCAACAGCAAGTTATCTTAACTAACTGCCACAGCTCAATCATCTGTCTGTACATTCATGTTGTACAAGCCATATGAAAAATGGTTGTCTCCCAGCTTGACAAGGTGAAAGAGCTAGACATTTCACATGTGACTGTTTTAAGATTGTCCATAAAATTATGTTTACAGCAAAATTTCTCCCATTTCCACAGGGAAACTGAAAGCAGAAAACATTTATTTATTTATTTTTGAGAGCCTAGATTTAGAACTACAGAAAGATCTATCCAGAATGGCAGTACTGAACTGAACTTCCAAAGTTCAAAGAAAAAGAGGTATTCGCTCATTTTAGTTTCTTAACTAATAATGCCCTTTTCTGTATCACGTATGAATGAGACCAGATATCCAGGAACCGGCTGACAAGAATTCATACTCTTGCTATCTTGGTAACCACATTTTTACAGTTTATCCTCTTGGCTTATGATTGCCTCTTTTAAAGCATAAGCAATATCACTAACAGTGATTAATCCATCTCCCTGACATTACGTTAGTTTTCTGGTCACCTAGCACGTCCTTAAGTGACTGGGATGCAGTAGCAAACTTCCTGATTCAAGAATAGTCTGAAACTGAGCATATACTGAATCTGCCTGTGCCTTCTGGCTTTGAATTTCATTTGTTTGTACCCTACCTTATGAATGTCAGGACTCCTGTCCATCCCACTCATTGCATTGCTTCTTACAGTGACATCCATAAACTTTGTTGGATACCATTTTGTTTAGTTTTCTTTCTCATCTTTTATGACGCAGTATTACCAATTAAAATGGTAGTACAGTCATTTAAAATGGCATAGTCTGACCTAATACGATGATATATCCATGTTCTATTACAACTGGCTTTAACTCAATGAACAACAGCTGTTTCCTCATTATTTGAGGAGCTAAAATTGCAAGGATTTTTTTTTTTTTTTTTTTTAATAAAGTTTCCTGGTTGGTAGAGTAACACATGGTTCTTATCTGTATGAGCATTGCAGGAAAGTAGTCTCTGCCCACTTGAGCACTACCAGTGTACACATACAGAATCTAATGGTACACAGTGGAACTCAGCTGAGTAGTTTAAGTATAATCTATGTTCATTATCTAATATATTAAAGCACTGCAAGTGAACAGAAGTTCAGAGAGCAAAAACCCATATATAGCTATATGCTGTTGCAGTAATGTTCTCTTCCTGATGTGGCTTAAATGTTAATAGTAGATTTCTATTCTTAAATATTAATAGTAGATTAATAGTAGATTTTAGGATTCCAGTCACATGCAAAAAGGTAATCTTCGTTCTACTCCTTAAATAGGGCACTACACATTTCACCAAGAATCTAATTTCTGCAACATTTCCTCCAAACGTTTTATATGACAGTGTCCTTTTCAGTACACTGTATAGATTATAGAGGCAGAAAATAGTTTTCCTTCACATCAGAAGATTCTGTTGTTCTTTTCCCATATGTTTCTCTATACCTTGTGCCTTAATGACTACGTAGCTTAATGCTCACTATAAACTTGCTTTTTTTTTTGGGGGGTGGGGGGCACCGTCATCATGGATTCAGTCTATCTGTTGCTAAGACCTGTCATGACATAACTGAATTGAGTTTACTGTAATGAGAGCTCTATTTTTTTTTTTATTCACTAGTCTCACAGTCTACCTAAGAGGCCTCCAAACTCACGTGCGCTAAATTCCCATAGAGCAGAAATGCAGTGTTTTAGTGAATGCTTGGTTTCTGTCCATATTAACATCAACATAGCCGAAAACAATACAAAAAATAAAAATTTTTAGGTGAAAAAGGCTATTGTTACTGCAATCTAACATTCAGAATCTATGTTTGCATTTATACTTATGCATTACATTAGTATAGTAACAAAAAAGCTTTGGACTGGAGATACTCAAACTCACTAAATTAACTGCTCGATTTTTAAACAAGGAATACAAAATTTTTGTTTGTTTGTTTAAACCATTGCTGCCATAGTACATAGTTTTGACAGAAAATCCAAAAAGATTTGACATTTGTAGAATCAAACAAGTGTCTTACTCTCGAGCTAGGAAGGAAAAAAATAGAAATAAAATCAAAGCTCTAACTTTCACATTGCTAATTTTGGTCTGATCAACAGATGAACAGCGTGTTAGCACATTTCCTACTGGGACAAAACTTCCCGGTGACCAGCTGCTTTTCTGTGAAAGGGACAGCAGCTATTGAGGCGTTCCTGGAAACGGTCCCCTAGGTCCCATAAACTATTAAGTTTAGGCATGTTCAGAAATTACTCAAAACCAGCAAAGAACCACCTTTTAAGTCATTTAAGTGATTCTATTAGAATTCTGCTATAAAGATGAATCCTATAGGACATGCTGGAGACCACAGAAATAGATTGGAGACTTCTTCCCAGGGTGCTGTCTTAAGGCTCAGGTCAGCCTAAAGATCTTCAGTTGCAACAGTTACTGGCAATATCCAGTGTCAAGAGGATTCAAAAGAGAGTCTCTTAGAGAGGAAGATGGACTCAAATCCTTAGAACCTAGTCAGTAACTAGGGACATAAGGTACCAGAAACTACAAGAGCATGTTAATTTAGTCATCTTCCCCCCTCCATATGCATTTAAACTCTCTTATTTTACCTAGAGGTCAGTTTCTTTGTGTAATCCTTGTTGCACTTCAGTTTTATTCTTCTGACAAGAATTTCTTTGTGAGACTCCATGAAAGCATACACATAAAGCAACTTACTCCTCCCTCATACTTCAACATGTAAAACTTCTGCAAAATTCAACAGGGGATTAGAACTACTCCTGCCAGTGGCACACAGCTTAGATACCACTGACTCTCAGCTGCTGGAAATGACAGCATTCCATAGCTGCAAGGGCATCAGTGTAGCTACAGACTTTGAGCTACACTCTTTACATAAGGACAAATTTTATAGTGTACCCAACAGTTCCTGTAATACTGGCAATCTGAATTAAACTTTTCAACTGTTTTGAGATGAAATGTTTCTAGCAGCAGACACATCACAATTCATCAGCTATATTAAATACAACTGCACACTGCACATTTTACGTATAACTACATGACCATTTTTTAAAGCTATGTATTTTAGCCTATCTTTAAGCTTTACAAATTCTTACACACTAATTGTATTGAAAATTTATGAAAACAATTTTGAAGAGTATAATAAACTTTACCTTCTCTGTGTTTAGAAAACACACAGGTGTATCTGGTTCAAGTACTTCTTTCAACCATGTTTTTGAAGAACCTGCAAGTTCCAGCTTCAACTGTTTTAGGTTTGGCAAGTTCACAGTGGCTTTTGACACCTTCTCTGAGCCACATTCCAGTTTGCCTTCATACACTAACATGTTACTCAGTGACATAATTTTACTAAGGATTTAAAGACAAGGAACAGTGTCAAGTATTGCAGTTTAAATTGCACATTAAAAATCCTCATATAACAAATGGAAGTTTTAATACCTATTCATTCTGTACTGCACAGTTAACTGGACAACAGCATTTTGGTTTTGTTCCAGCCTCTTAAATAGGCTTTCACTCATGCCAAGATCTCTGTTAGAAAACAACAAACAGAAAACCCACACAGATGCATTAGTCAAAACATTGCAAGCTTCCCAAAGCTCATATTACTGATATTTGTCCTGCAGCATTTAATCTTACCTTGCTTCTGCATTTTGTACAAGTGGAGGTAGTTGCTGATGATCCCCCACCAGAACAAACCTTTTTGAGGAGAAGAGTGGTCCCAGACAGATGGGCTGGCTTATTTGAGAAGCTTCATCAACTATACAGAAATCAAACTGCTTCCGAACAAAGATGGGGTGATTTACTCCCATGCAAGATGTTGCAACCACTGGCTGAAAATTGAGACGCACTTTAAGGATAAGAGACATCTTATATCCATTAACACTACATTTTGCAGAATAAAATAAGAAAAAAGTTTCAAATATATAAAATATTTCCAATCTTACGAATTAAAAAGGCAGAATTTAAGAAATCAAATCATTAATCCTTGAATCAGACCAGTTCACATCTTGCACATATATTGGAATATGGTGAAGTGTCTACCTTAGAAAATTCACGAGGGAGGAAAAAAAATTGCAGAGAAAATAAAACAGCAGCACAACTATTCCCACTCCTGTGTTTCAACTGCAATCTGAAGTGACTAAAACACCAAACGTTGAAGTCATAAGGGAAATGACTTAATCATTTCCCTGCAACATCTGTTAACAGAAAAGTAAATAAGGGGGCCTTGCTATGCTAGCATTTACTCCAGCTACCACGAAACTTCTGTCTTTAAGCCAATCTGATTTAAAGCTGCCACTGGCTCAGTTTCCCCAGCTCTCAGGACTGTCCTTTGCACTAATGCAAAGCAGAACTAAGCTTTTAAAAATTGGTTTTTGGTCAGATCAGCTCAACAGTGCAACTGTCTGCCTTCCCCACCCTCTGACTGCACAAAAGCCACAATCCGCACAAGTGGGAGGGAAGGAAGGACAAACAACAGCATGAATAAGGATAGAGGAGAAGGTTGCAGTTACATCACCTTTCCTTTACTGAGATTAAGCTGCCATGGAACCACATATTAATCTATCTGACACAAGACCATGTCAGGAGAGGATACATATGTAAACCATACCATGAAACAAGATCTTGCATCTTTGGGAACCATTACTTCTGGTAATTAGTTATTTTGTGTAGACATAAAAATGTTTTTCCACTTTCAGATTTTTTTTGTCATTACTGGCTATAAATAAATTGAAATGATACAGAAATTGAGTATTTTTTTCAGCTCAGATTCCTTGTATAGTAACACACCATTGGGATAGGTTCCTTCTCTGCAGTATCTGAACAACTAGAACACTAACTTAATTAACTATAGCATTTTAATTCTTTTCTCACCTGACTGTTATAGAGCTCTTCCAAATCAGTTACAGATTTAATTGATTTGGACCTGCAAATTTCTTCTTCTGTAAACTTCTGTATATCTGGATGAACCTTCTGAGCTCGCCCCAAGCGCAAGAATCCTACTTTGAATTTGGCTAGCTTCAGCAGGATATTGTCTACAGCAGTGTGTGTAAAACTAGTCAGAAGAACGCTGAAGCCACAAGCGGAAAGAATTCTCACCTAATTATTGGTGCAGAAAAAGAACAGAAAAAGTCAAGTCCATATATAAGAATAAGCAGTTCCAAACTGGATTAAAAGCCAATAAATCTCAGGGAGAATCAATTACAAGTATGACATCATTTACATCAGCCTTTCTGGCCAGATCTGCTGCTTCGCTATTGTAAAGGCAATATGGGCAGTAGACATGACGGTTCCCATGAACAGCAGGCTTACTATACATGTTGCATATAGTGAGAGATAAGAGCATCCCTGCTCTGGGAAGAAGGCAGGCCCCCACTGTTAGAACAAGTTCTGCAGTCCATTCCCAGAAATGCTTTACTCCAGGAAAATACAGTCGCACACAGAGGGATTCAGTAGAGCGAGCTGATCTGTTGATAGCAACAGCTGTCTGCTCTCTATCATCCTCTTTCCTCATCAATTTTCTTGTGCAGCATAGAAGGAAAAGGGCAAAACATTCTCCAGGAAGGATGACAGCTGCAGGTAAGATGTTGCTGCTATTTCAAGAGCAACTCACTCAGTCCACAGCCATAATCCAGTATGCTCCTACAGGACATTCCTGGAGGAACAGGATCACGAGCTATAGCAGTTGGCCAGCAGGCTGTACATGGCTTCAGCACCATGGATTTATACAGTTTTTAATGGGCTAGCTGCAGACTTCCCCAAGGAGTCAGGTTTTTGATCTGAAATTTGGGATTTGAAGACTTGCTCATTTATGGGGATGATGAATTTTAACATCAAAATGAGATTATTTGATTTCTAAATCAAAATGGTTAAATATCACAATTCAGTCTCCTCCCTCCCAAATATATATTTTAGTTCTACCAAATGTAAATTCTTAAGTAGAAAAAAAACATGTATTTTCTTTGAAGTTATGCAAATAGTTGACTAAGTAATCACAATTGTTTTAGAAAAGTATGCATTATGCAGTTTAATACTCTCTTCCAAATCTCGTGATAATTTCCAACATCAAGTTACATAATCTTACTAGAGCACATATCGTAGTAGTTTTTCCCGTTCCAGGCATACCCACAATAAGTGTGTAGTCCTTTGAAAGTAGCACTTGTTTCATTGCCTGTTTCTGAGGCTTATTCAGACCTTTAAAGAAAAAGAAGTGAAATGTCTATAGTTAGCTATAATAATTCGTATTTAATAGAACAAAAGGATCTGAGTTTCTTCCTCTGCTAAACCATTAAGGAGAAAGGCTGAGCAAAGTAAGCCTATGGCTTCTGAGGAAGTAATGATGCTAAACACCACAGCACAAAGACAAGCAGTACAGGTCTACCCTATAGCCCTAGAAGTCAGTCACTGAAGACGCTCTTCTTCACAGGCCTTTTGTAATTTTTCCAACATCCTCAATGACCATCTCCATAAGTTGTCTTGTAAGGACACTTCTACTCTATCATACCCATTTTCCTGTTCAAACATGTATCTTCTACAAAGGGAAATAAACTGCACAAACAGCATCATCTTGAAAGCAAGAAATACTGTATCAGAGACTTTTTTCCAGAGTCTGGTGCAGACCAACAGTGCATTCCAGCTATTTGAACTAGGCAAAGCTCAAGTTAAAATAAAATAAAACGTGCCCTTAGATTTACTGTGCAAACAAAACATATGGCTTACAAGTACTCTTTCCATGGGAGGGTACTGTTCTGTAGCTCTTCCAGAACACTTGATAATCTGTTAGTCTTGAATTTCAGAATGTACTTTCTCCTTAATTTCCTATCCCTTAAACAGRAGGCAGGGCAAAATTCTTATTTAAAGTAGACCTCAAAGCAACATGACACATCTTTGCCTTCAGACTAAGTTTTTACAAAACTTCTATTTGCTCTAAGAAAATTCAGTTAAACCTGTTTTCATAAGAAAACTCAGAGAGCAATGGAGTATTTTCAGTGAATGAATAACATTTCCACATCTGTAAAACAAAATTATTTTATGTAAGTCACACAAAGCATCCTAACGCTACACTGTATCCAATAGGTCAGCAAGAATGCCAATACAAGGTGCTCACACCAAAGCCCTGTTGCTTCCACTCCCTCACAGTCCATTTCTCCTGTCCCAAGAGGCTTCCCTGCCCCTGATTTTTTTGCAAGTTGGAGATGWAGTCATATGGTACTCTGTTTGAAACTAAGCTACAGAAACTAACAAAAGTAAAATTAGAATTCTAAAGAAACATTTAGCCATTCTTCCAACTAGCATATGAATTTCATCATAGGGGAAAAAATGTTTTTATCTTTAAGCAAAAACTTTAATTGGATCTCAAAACAGGAAAACCTTTCTACTTAATGTGATAAATGCTTTGGCAATAGAGGTTTACTCCTACACAGAGGAGTTCGGAGGAGGGGCAGGAAAACACAGACTTCATACCTTTTAAAATATTTGCAACAGTTTCCTTTGCTTCAGGAGGAAGGACAGAGCTCAAATGCTGAATAAACCGTGGTTTGTGGAAGTCAATTATCAAGTTGCGAAGCTTTTCACTGTGGAAGGAGAAACAAAAAAACAAAGTTATCAGTTAAGAAATTCTACCTGAGGCATTAAAAGTGAGGAGTTTTTTTGTTTGTTTTTTTTGATACCTGACTGGAGAGTCTTCCATCAATTTGGAAAGATTTTCAAGGGGGACACCTATACCAAAGTCTCCTTCTTCATGATCCAGCCTAAACACAGTGTTCTTTGGGAGCTTTGACAAATTCCTGAAGGATGACAGTACCATGGACAAAATAATTTTGTTTGTAAGGACCACACTGATGATTAACACTTATTACTAGATCTTTAGGTGAAACCTCCATAAAGTCTCAGATGGAAACAATACTTGGAAGAAATACCCCAACCTGGTAACTCATCTGAGGTAAAATGTGGCCAAAGCCTARTTTAAAGACAATATAGTCTGAATACTGAAAGTTGCTATTTACACAGTAATCCACACAATATCATGTTAGAATCATAAGTAAATGGAATTTGCAAGCCTACTTAAATTAAACAACCTTATTAAATACACAGATAAGGACTGAAGCCCAGCATTGCAAGAATTCTGGAGGCATACTTCCCCAATCCAGCAAGATTAATCAGACCCATGTCAGAGCTTTCTGAGGGCCTAGAAGTACCCTTCCTGACGTCAGTATTTTAACACCCTCAAAGAGACTTTTTCCTCTATTACCTGCCCAACAAACAGGAGACATTTGTGACAGTGATTTCTCTAACGTAGCCAGCAGCCAAACCAAGTAAACCATTTTCCTCTCCACTCACAATCACTCTATCACCAACCAGAAGGTTTTTTATAGGTATCACACCATTTTTACGTTGGAAAAAATGTAGATATTGTCCCTCATAAATTTCCTGCACTTGACCAATTCTGATCATGTTTCCAACACAATTTCCAGCCTTCTCTCTGTGAAGAGATTAATATATAAGTATAATCTCATCTCAGTGAAATAAATATTCTCAAAGGAAAAAAAAACACACAAGAACCAGGAAGATTAAATTAAAATATTACTTTAAAACAGCTATTTTGATTTCAGAAGAGATTGTATGCCATGCCTAGGAATATAGTYCAAATAGATATCATTACTTGTCAAATAAACCTGCAGGAAAGCAGTGCAATGAGATGGGCTTGCAATCAACAGGCAGCCTCAGCCCTCAGAAACAGAACAGAACTACACAACTTTTACTTCTGAAGGCTGAGGCTGCAATTCACTGATTCCTATGTGGAACTTCAGAAATAAACTAAAAGCCAAGTACCATATTTCAAATACAAAACCGGTAATTCTAGTAGACCAATGCCTTTCATAAGGTCATGTCTCACAGAAGGGGGGTTGAGGGAAGAGAATATATAAAAAAGGCATATGCAAGGAAGCATTTTTGAATATTTCTAAAAGGAGTGGAAAACACAACTAGTTTCCCTTGTATGGAAAACACTACAAGCATATAATGCCTTAGTTCCAGTTACTGGAGGGGGCATTATTTGTACCAGGTTAAAAATTACCTCTTACCTTTCCACAGAAGGCATCATCCATATGTTTTTAGATCCATTTTTACTCTCTCCACTTTGCAGCTCCAAGGTTAACATTAGATACCACAGGCTGAAATATTCCAAGTGGGAGGGTTTCAGATGCTGGGACTCCTTTTCAATAACAGGTATCATAACAGGAGGAAGACACACACTGGCCATCTTTTGTTCTACAGCTCTATGGGTAGACCCAAACACAAAAAGAGTTAACTTGTACCTTTTTTCTTGCAAATCTACACATACATAAAGCAAATCTAAACATATATCGTAACACAGAAAAACATCAGATTAATCTGTCATCTTTGAAATAAAGTGGAACTTGTATCATTCATTCATATGAACAATCTCATAGTAATAACTCAGTCATCTCCATGATTTTGAGTGATTAAAGACAAAGTTATGAAAGGCCACTTGTAGTATTTCAAGGATAGCACTGAATATATTTAGATATTTGATCTCTTACTCCCCTTTTTGGTAAAATGACTACCATACTGAGATTTAACTAAGTCAAGGGAATTCTACAGTTAATAAACAGTCAATTCAGTTCTTCTAGGCAGTTCATCTCAAAACAAGACATCCATAGACATTATACATCATGTACATAAATTACAATCTTCAAGAGGAAAGAAAAGTTAGCTCTAAGAAAGTGGAAAAAAGCTACTCTGTTAAGAATAATCCTATTGCCATATCAGATGAATATTAGAGGCAGTATTTCACACAAACTGGCCTACTTTAGACAAAAAAAAAAAAAACACTGTGCACAGAATTACAGGGAAAGTAAAAGGGAAAGAATTGTTAACCAGCCATAACTCAGTTCTATTCCCTCAAAAAATTGCCTGTTTGGAGAGTTGCAAGGATATAACTTTATTAATGTAATTCTTAACTTTGGTACAATGGAAATTTGTTAACTTTATTAACTGTTATTGTARGACATATCTCAAATTTTGTTCTGCTGAAAATACATCTGAATAAACAATTAACTCTCCACAGAACCAGACACTTACTCACTTACACTGTAAAAATTGCATAGGAGTCTATGGAACATTATTTGAGGGTGAAAGTCATCACATAAAAATACAAAACTATGCACCAGAAAAARAAACAAAACAAAACACAACAGAATCAAAAGTTGGAATTCAAGCTTATTTAAAGAGTCAAACTATCTTTTTATTTTTATTTTTTTTTTACCTGCTATATAGAAAGCAATTGTGCATTTGGGAGCAGTATTTACAGGCTTCAGTATCATCAATTATAGGAGGCAAAGCAGCAAGCTGTGTTTGTTTTCTTCCCACAGCAGATTTACATGTACTGTGCATTAAGTAGAAGGCCAGCTGGTTTCTTAACTTAATTAATTCTGTGGAGAAAAGAACAAACTAAGCTGGTATTCTGGGGTTTGTTTATAATCATTTCTAACTCAGAAGCAATCAGGCATCAACTTTTTATTAGCCAGATAAGAAGTAGGTATTTATATAGGAAGAAGTCCTAAAAATGTATTAAAGTATACTTCAACTAATCTAAGTTTTTAATACAAGCTTATTGCAATGAGTAAAACTATGATAAGTGGTACATCTGTAAATACAGATATGGTAAAGAGCAAACCATACATCTATAACTCCTACTAAAACGTTTCACTGTAATTAAGATAGTGAAGCATGGTTTCTGGGGCTAGTGAACAACTTTACCTCTTCTATCCATGCGAGTTCCAGAAACAGGATACATAGTACCAGTTTTAAGATAAAGAAGAAATCCAGCTTCAGGATCTACTCTCCGTTCTAAATTCAGTAATGTATACAGAATAACCTGAAAATATTATATATTTGTAATACATGGTAATAAGTTGAAAGTACATTATAAGTTCCACTTCCATAATTTATCTAATTAAGCAGTCATTGCTATCACAAGTAATCTAGAAAGCGTAAGCAGTAAACATCTAACCAAGGACTTCAATTAAAAGCTATCTTCCTTAGCAAAAGCTAATACAAACCTACCATCTTCAGGTTGGGTCAATGGTCTGGAAAGAGGCACTCTCGCTTGAAGCAATTTGCCTCAGTACAATAACTGAACGTAGTAACAGGAGACGATAAAAAACAAACGTGTTTTAAAGCAGTAAATGTATATAATTCCCTTATATCAGTTCATTTTCATTTTACAACTGCAGCTTTGGGCTGCTGCGATTGGCCATCCCTGATTTTAAATTACATCATACATGCACAAGAAGTTTCACACTCATAACAAAAAAGGTCATCTAAAATAAAAGTTTATACGCAGTCACCAATATAGTTAAATCACAATAGATTATTTGTACCTGACTTCTGTGTTCTACAGAGTTAGACTCTTTGCCAGACTTGAGTTCTAACGGCATTATCCTAGACTGCACTCCAGACTGACAATGGATTTTCACACTGGCTGTAACATCAATCTTTCCTTTCAGCCCAAACCTGGGAGACCAGATAGTCTCTTCAATGTCCAGGATATCTAAAATTTCTATCTTAGCAGATAAATCATCTACTTTTCCATCACTTGACCTAGGAAGAAAAAAAAAAAAAGCAAGTCAGAAATTACCCATTTCCCTTAATATTTCCCCTTAATATTGTAGTATTACAAGTGTTGTAATCAATGACTTCTGCGTTATAGACAATCTTTAAACACTAATTTTGGAAGGAGAAACTTGCTCAAACTATCCTTCTATAAATGAAGCACCACATCAGAAAGTTATTTTAAAATACCACACTGCAACATAGTTTTGCTATTCACCTCAATTTCAAACTAAGATAAAAAAGAATCTGAAACTATTTTTACTAGTTTTGGGTCTTTTCCAAATAAAAACATCCTGAAACGCTTAGTTTCTTCAAAAGGTTTAGTGACACATACTGGAAGGTAGCAGACAAGTTTGATTCTGATACACCGGTTCATGAAACTCAAAACCACTCTATGACTATTACAATTGACAACAAAAAGCCCTAGGCAGGAGGAGCTCTGCAACAAATGAGTGAAAAAACTGCTCACCAAAATTTATCTCAATAAAGAATTGCATTCGATTAATAGTTTCATGTTGCAGTTTACACACATCAACAGTATCTTTTGTGTCAGTCAGCTGGTCAAACATGCTTGTTCTTCTAATTACTAACATTTCTACTCTGTATGACATTGTTTACAAACAATAAGACCAATAAGATTTGTCAGCTCTTCCTCTGCCTGATAATAACCATTCTTAATGTCTTTCTAAGTACTTGCAATGGCAATTAAACATGCAGCTCAAGGATTATTGTTTAGGCAATGAGGCCATCATTTACATCATTGAACAGAATCACAAAAACATTTCCTTAAAAATAAGAAATGGTGCCAAACATAATACACCAAGAAGTTTTAATTAGCTTTTCCTAAGGGTAGAAAAACAACATAGAATGATTTTAACTTTGAAATCAGGCTTCTTACAGTTTTAGTTGCATTTTATTTTGGTTAGCTGGATTGTGCATGAAGTCTTCTGCCCATTTAAGAAATGATGGCAAATATTCTTCTACTTCCTGCATTATTTCCTTTTGTTTCAGATTTAAAAGATACCTAAGACAAAATCACACCCATTAACAAGACCGGAATATTAGCTTTGTCTCTGGCATTCAAGTACTAGCAAGATTTATGGAAATAACCATGATGGAAGAACCATCAATAAAGCACAGAAAAGACTGATTCATTAAGGTTTAACTTGACTTACCAATTGTTAAAACTGTAACTGAGCATCTATTAAGAGAGACAGCACACATTCTATTCATTTCTGATATAACCCTTTTGGAGCAATGGGCATAACAACCACCACCAAAAAAAGCCCCCACGTGTAAACATCAGCAAGGTAGAACTGATGAAACAAGACATAGTAAAATTGCATTTAAAACTGGCTATTCCTAGGCTTTATGCAAGGTTGAGAAAATTTAAACAAAACAAAAAAACAAAATAAAAAACAAAGTGCACCTTCCTCTCCCTCCACCCCACCCCACCCCACCCCCCACCCCTACCCCCCATTTGATTGTATTCAGTTTCTGTCCAAATACACTGGTCTACTAATTGTCTTTCATATACATTTTGACAGGCTCTAAACCATTTTAACTGTGAAGGAATACGATCCTCTTCAAGGCATCACTACAGTTACAGACACAGAAAAGCAGAAATGCCTTTAACAGAACCTAATCATGTAGGCAGTAGATAGTGGTTCAGTGCTAGTAGTCACTGGAAATAAAGGCACTATTCTTTGGCAGCAGAGAAATGGAAGGGGGCTTTACACCAAGAAAATCCATACAAGTGCAAAAGATTCCAGACATCTGATCTTTTTATAATTCACTTTTCAGTTCTAACATGTGCAAAGAGGAATTGCAATCAATAGTTTCAAACACAGAGGCCAGTAAGATACAAAAGCCTTTAAGTAATCTTAAAAGTTACAATTAAAAAAAAAGAAAGGAAAAAAACTTACAAACTAGAGTAACATTTTGTTACAATTTTAACTTTCAGTTCTTCAGGGGCTAAGTGCCACTGACKTTTCCCAAGTTGCAATGCTGAAGTTAAGAGGATTTTTACATTAATTGAACTCAATTTTAACCAAGTCTGCAGTAAAAGTAAAAAGACTATTTGACTAGCATTCCTACCAGCTTTGTGCAGAAAATAAGTCAAAAGTCCCTAGATGTATGGGCCTTTAAGCAACCCAATAATGAAAAAAATAATATAACTCAGTGCTTGGTCAGTCAGAAGTTTGTTTCATTTCCTGAGGATCATCATTATGTTTGTCACATTTAACTCAGCTTTGAGAAATGCATGGAAATCTAATGTTAAAGACACAAAACCCAACCACTGCTTCCTGCTGAGAAGAGAAAAAAAAAGAAAAAAAAAAGAAAAAAAAGAAAGAAAAACACAGCTGTAGTTCCTTGAGAAACATAATTCAAATT
The DNA here is from genome assembly GCF_003343005.1 of Rhea americana. Taxonomy (NCBI): domain Eukaryota; kingdom Metazoa; phylum Chordata; class Aves; order Rheiformes; family Rheidae; genus Rhea; species Rhea americana. Next base: position 222,941 of record NW_028186337.1, read on the forward strand.
TATAAGAGTAGCTCAGCAAGGAAGGTCAATTAAATTACATTATGAAATAAGAGATATCAGTTTAATGAAACAAGGTCATTTGGCAGAATACTCTCCAGACAGTCTTTAAGTAGAAATTTATCTGCTACTTTAAAAAAGGGTACCTGCAATGCTACTTACATTTCTTTAAGATACTTCTGTCCAGAGACAATTTTATTTGCTAGTTCTTCTACTTTGTCTTGGGTCAAGTTATTTGTTACTGCTTGCTGAAAAATTTCATGAAGAATTGTACCAACGAGCATTTGCCGTGAGCCAGACTCAGAGCGCTAGAACAGAAGTCATACAAAATACATGAGTCACACAACATAAAATGAAACTTTATGTTCACTCAATGCAACTTTTATAGAAAATTTTGTTTTCATTTGCTGTACATGATGAATAGCATCCACATCACTACAAAAAAAAAAAAAAACCCACACATTTCCTGCATTTTAACAAGTCACACAAAATATTTCCAACACTACTTTGCCTCAGAAATCTGTCTCACCATCACCAAATTTAGACTCTGTAAATTCATAAGAATTTAGTAAGTTACCGCCTCAGCACAAGCCACCAGTACGTGATCAGATAACTAACAGTATGTTTTGCAAGTACTTATTGACATCTTTTATGGATCTGGCAAATACTGGTTTCACTCCAGCATCTGGAAGGTGTTGTGATCCTGGAATCAGGATCCTCTACACTGTCTGTCACGAATGATTCTCAGTTTATTCCCATCACTTCTCTAATGAAGGCCTGTCACCATCTCCTCTAACAGTCTTAACTCCCTGTACTTTAGTTTTTCATTCTGGCCATGGTCTCTCAGCCAGCTTGTTTCCTACTCCATTCCAGTTTCCTTCCCCCATTTAGATTTATATTCCCACTGTGTCTAGAAGGGTTTTGTTTTAGCTAAAACTGGTAGATGTTGCCTACCACAAGAAATCTTTCTTCTTTTCAGCTTCTAATACATGAGTTTGGATTCCAGACAGCCCACACCAGCCCTGATTACAGTACAGGTATATTTCTGCTCGATTTTCAGGTACATTCCCGCTTAATCAGCTAAAGAATGCTCCTCCTAGGTATTAGAGTAGATACTCCCCCCCCCCCCCAAAAAAAAAAAAGAACAACATACGCTGATTTTTCAAAGGCTTTAAACTTGGCCAAATGTGGTTATGTTTTTCATATGGCCAATAAGAAGCACATACCTCATAAAGGATTCATATCCATGGAAGATGGGGCTAAATACAAAAATTACCAAAAAAGTTGCCAGAATTTAAGCGGGTAGATTTTTTTTTTTAAAGCCCTAGTAAGGATACAAGACAGCAGAAAAATCTCAAAAAAATCACAGGTAGCCGAGCCAAAGACAAACAAAGATTTCATTCTAAATTATTCTGTTTTGTAAACATCATAAACAGCTAATAACTACATTTGCAATACAGTGTCTCAGATGGTTTTAATATCAGGCAAAACCACCTGTCTCAATAAGTGAAATGGAAACTAATCACATTAAAACATGTGAAGCTCTATAATTAACACTCACCCTAAATTTTTCACTCAGCACCGCTCTTCTCATACATCGAATACTACTTGATATTGTAGTGCCAGAAAGCAACAAGTCTGGGTAAAGAACCAGGTATCCAGACTGCTCATTTATTATCCAGGTACCAGAGCTACACTCCCCTTCTAAATGAATGATATCTCCTGGAACAACTGGAACAGAATCCCTATGAAATAATACATTTGAACAACCACTTGTAAGCTAAAGACACCAAACATTCTAAGCTTATTAGTATATTTCACAGATTCAACATCATCTGAAATAGCTTTCTTTTTCTAATATTTATAAAAAGTTCACTTAAATTCTGAAAATCAATACAGGACTTCTTACTGATAAAACATGCTTAATTTTGAGTACCAGATAATGTGTCAGAACAACTTGCATGTAGGTAAATCTGGTAGATGTCAGATTATTCCAGCCCCATCTGTTGAACATTTCAACATTTTATATCGGCATACTGCTCTTCCACATTACATGAGAACTACCTTTTTACTTAGCTACTCTGCTTGTATAAGAAGGCCAGAAGAATATTTTTACTAACTTGCAAGTTTCAGGGTTCAAAATAATTTATACTTCCTCGTCTAAGAGATGGAGTCTTAGACTTTTTTCCCCTGTCTTTCAGACTCCCGTATAAAATGAAAAGCAGTACCAAGTATCTAGTGCATGTTCATGCATTCCAAAAGACTGAACCAGTCATTTCTTCTGTAAAATACTATGCAACACAAACATCTACACTTGAAAGAAGTCTTTTGCAGTAGAGCTCAAGCTAAGGTGATCTTACCAGACTGTACAAAACTTCGTTTTATAGACATGTCTAGACACGTCTTTGTACATCATTTAAAAATAACACTTTTAGTTGTTGCCAGACAACATGCAAAAAACAAAAAAAAACCACTCTGCTTTGAGTTTACTGCCTTGCTGTTCATTAGTATGAATACAGGTCTGAATATCCTAAACCTTTCAGGTACTAGTACTTACTTGATACAAATAAATATGACATCAGCTGCCCTCAGGATAAATATCTGTTATGCTAACATATTGACAACACTATACCAAAGAAAGCTTGCTCAAATATAACATTTCTTATCATTTTAAACAGATAAAAGCTCATTTCAGAGGCAACATAAAGAAAACATAGTTAATAACTATTGGGTTAATAACAACCCACTACCCCTTTTCAGATATGAAAATATGACTTTTCAGTCTATGTTTCTTCATGGATTACCAGCCATTCCTTAGAATGCATAGTTCTGTATCTTCCAGCGACGGCGATGACGTAAGTGTCAGGTGTTTCTCTGAGTCCATCCCATTTCTCTGTATTATGCTGACTTCCAACACACGGTATCTGTTGTTCAAACCCTTCTTAAGTACTGCATCAGAGAAGTCGGTCACTTCCCTCTGAAAACTGAAGTAACAATTCATTAATGCAGTCAAAGACATGACACACAGAGTCCACAGACAAGAGGAGCACAAGTTTCAAATGTAAACCCAGCTTCAACTCCCATCAATTTTCTAAGGGACACACTAAGTTTTATATGGACAGAAGAGAGGGAATTTTTCCCTGCTGTTTTTTCCTCAAATTACCTCTTCAGACATCAAGGATGAAAGACTAGCGTTTGGACAGATATAACAAAGGAAAGAGATATAAACAGCAAAGAAGTTGCTGCTTACTGCAGTTACTACTTTATTGTGGTGTCTGTATATCCATATTTACTTAACGCTCAGCAGAATCATTTTGCAAGTGCAACGCACTTAAAAAGAAAGTTTGAAAAGTTTGAACTTCTTGAAAGTTTGAACCACCGCACCACCTGGAGCACAGAGAGCCACTTTTACTCCCCTTAACCTCAGCACAAACGGAGGAAGAAGGCCGAGCTCCGAAGCTCGGCTCTCACGCGGCCAACAGCCGCGACCTCAGAGGCGGCGCCGCAGCCAGACGCCCGCCTGCCTCGGGATGCGCCTGCCGGAGCGCGGGGAAGGGCGCTCACACAGCGGGCGGGCAGCCGGCCGGCCGCGCGGAGCAGCCTCCTCTCGCTGATTCACCGCCGCAAGTGGCCG
>NW_028186337.1:226806-242118 GCF_003343005.1 Rhea americana
CGCCGCCGCCGCCGCCCCGAGCGCGGCCCGCAGCCCCGACGCCGAGGCGAGCGCACGGGTAGGTGAGGAACCCCCCGCCGAGCTCCGCGCCTCACGACGAGCGCGCAGGCGCAGTAGCGCCGCGCTCCCCGGCGCCGCGGCTAAGCGCCGCTGTCCCCGCCCACCCCGCATGAAACCCCGCCCCTGCCCCGCCCACAGGCCGCCGGCGCAGCCAATGGGAGCTGCCAGCGGGGCGGTTGCCGGCTGCGGCGGGGCGGTTGCCGGCTGCGGCGGGGCGGCCGCGCTTCCCGCGCGCGGGCAGAGCAGTTGCGTGCGGGCTGGCGCGCGGCTCCTCACAGCTGCCAGCCGCGGGGGAGGGGCAGCGCTGCGAGCGAGCCTAACGCTCTCCTCGGCCAGGTCTGTACTGAGGACGCTGGTCCGATAGTGCAGCTGTCCTTTACTGCCACAGCGTTAACCGCTGGGACAGCTGTGGCACCTCTTCTGGAAGCGCTGCAGTACCAACAAATGAAAAAAATTAAGAAAAATAGCTAGACGTGCCCTTCCCTCTCGAGTAATTAAGGGCAAATCTCACCCTGACAGCTTAAGAGTGCTTTTCCTCTGCAGAAAACTTGCCATACATTCAGTGCCGTTAGCTGGCAGCAGACGGAGGTGTTCTGATGCGAAGCAGAAGTTTCAGGTATACGTACTTTCTTTCTTCACTTATTTTTTGGCCACTACTTTGGAAAGCATTCTGGTTCTGTAAGGACTGAACTGACCTAGGGACTAAACCTATTCCCCAATAAATCCGTACCACAGTTCTGACATTAAAATGACAAGAATGGTGTAGAGCTTGGTTGGCCTTGCATCTCTTTTATATTGCCAAAAGTATCGATCTCCAGTCCCGCCAAAAAACCACTAAGCTTTGGCCCATGGTTGTGAACCTTATCAGGAAGGCCAGAGCTTTAAAGGGTGACAGCACACTTCAGTGCGCTCCTTTACCTTTCTTTGGGAATATCCTGAAATACATGCAGTAGACTACATTTACATGTCTTTCCATTGTGGGACCTCTAATACAAGCTTATTTGTAATTGAATGGCTAGGTATCTCCTTTTAAAGGTGCTGTCACGTAATTTGGTATCGGTTTAACACATATAAATATGTGCAAAGAATTGCTTGTTTAACTGAGGAAAAGAAACAGAGTGGTGTAATTTAACATTACATCTATCACAAGTGTATCTGCGGGCTGGCGCTGTGAAGGACTGTCCTACAGCACATACCCACCATTTCATTTTTGTCGTATCTAGCAGGTGTGCAGTCACATAGTGAGTTAGTTCAGTGAGCTCCTGCCATTAAAACCTATTCATTTCTTTTGGTGTGTTAGTCTTTAATCAGATCAGTGGAAGTGCCATTACACCTAATTCATTACACTGGGCAAGGCAAGTATCAAACAGCATCTAAGGATGCAGTTTTACAGCAGAATAAACCAGCATTAAACTAGTTGCAAAACTGTCAGCTTCCTGAACTGCCTTACTGTGCAATTGTGCTAGCTCTATGGTAAGAGAATAGGTCAGATCCTGCAGATGGGAGCAGAAAGGATAGCAAGATTACAGCACACCCAACTCAGATCAGCTTCAAGTATCACAGTATCCACTCCAAGCACACTCAAGAGGCAGCTCTCTGTCACCGCCATCACTGAGGCAGAGACCTCTGAGCTGAACAGACTTGCACAGAATAAATACATAGTTAATGATCAAGCACAGAGATATCTGGTTTTATCTCCATTTGAACTGAAATAATGTAATTGCTTTGAGTCACAAGCATAATACAGGCCATAATTACAGGTGCTAACTCGTTCCAAATAAACAGAATGACTGAAAAATAAAAAATCCAGTTTTTAAACAGCTGAACTACAGAACTCCTGTTTCAGGAAACAAAGAAATAAAGCATAAAGAATGTATTTCAGAGATTAAATGGTACTTAAGACACAGTTTGTCCCCCTAGAAAAAAAAATTGTTTTGGAGAATCTATTCTGTGACTCAAAAGACCAAGATCTATTTTCTTGTATCTTGCGTAATTCTCATTTTTCAGGGTTGAGGGGGAAGTTAAAAAGTATTGATAGAACTTGTCCATCTTAAGACTTCAGTTCATTTAAAGAGCAAAATATCTGGAAGGTATTAATAATGAAATAAATGCAAAGAGATTGGAATTTTATCAGTACAAAAAGAAGGCTCTAATTCATTCAGTTTTTCTGTGTAATGATTGCAAAACCACAATGCTGCTCATGGACAAATACCTTAGCACACACAACATTTTCCGCTATGAAGAAGTAGAGATGAAATACAGTGATTGTTTTAAAGACACAATGTTTAATCACTGGAAACAGAACCCATATTAAATTGAGATTTTCAAGATACTATAGATTAACCTGTATGGGATCATGTGTCAGCTGAAAGAATCCTGTAAAGCTGAGGCTCTCTCTCTATGTAAAAAAGCATTGGAAATAGCTGGTACAACACAGTTAAAAATATTATCGAAGGTTACATTAATTCTCATATATATATATATATATATATATATATATATACACACACACACACATATATATTTTTCCACTGGGTAGAACTAGCAATTATGAGATTATGATATGGATTTTTAAGAAACAAAGGCAACAACTTCTGGATATTCTGACCTCTTCATTCAGTAGAACTGTCATTTAGGGTTGTGATCTATTATTTTACTGTCAAGCAAACAAAGAAGAAAACTGTAAAACCTTGGAATTATCCTGGAAGTTTACTAAAAGATACTAACTCTATCCACAGGGGAAAAAAAAAAAAATCTTCAAAATCATTTTGAACTAACTAAAGCAATAAAGAACTTACCTAACCACCAGTTTGTAATAGCTTTTAAAGTTTCTAGAAAGGAACTGTACAAACATATAAGTTATTGCTAACTAATAATACCACAAAACATTTGTCAGTGTAGTTTGAAAATACATCTGTAATTCAAAGATCTCTGGTTCCCTTAAAATTAAGTTATTGATCAACCATAACTTTTTAAAGTTGTAAGAGGGTAGTTAACAAGGTAACTTCACTTTCCAAAGAACAAACAACTTAAGATTAATTTGTATCAAACAGCTTGACAAATGAAAAATGTGCATGTCCAACAGCAATTAAAAACTCTGCAATTTTGTTTCAAATTCTAATCATACATATACAGAAAACCATGGGCTAGAATAGATGCAACTATGTGTGTATAGGTATATATAGGTATGTATTTTAAACATGAAACATGCACCTGAAGTCAAGCTACTCTTGAAAGTCTTAAAAGTCTACTCTTGAAAATATAGCCTCTGCTGATGTATATAAAAGCATAACTGACAGCAGTTAAAAAAATACAACTAAAATTCCAGGATTCAGGTGTGTTCTTCTCACTATCATGAATTTATGGAGACCTCACTCTCAGAATTAAACTTAATAATAGTAAGTTGAATAACAAATTCAAACTTTCTACAGAATTTCTATTTTTTAAAAAATAAAATAAAAAATTAATAATTTAAAAGTGCAAGAAATGTAAAGAAGTGAATTTGGCTGGAGTCTGCTTTATTTTACTTTCCATTGACTCAAAATAAGATTTGTCAATTCAATATGCTAGAAATAGAAAAGACAGACAAGAAAGATGTTAGGAAAAAAATGGTTCAGAATGAAAAGCAATTTTTGTAGGGCTATGGTGAAAAAACAATAGGGCAGACAACTAGGTTTCCATGTTTCTCTCTCCTGCCTATAGCAGTCAGATATTCATAATAAATTCTGCGTTTTAACTGAGTAAGAATAGCTAACCCTTTCAGAAAATTTTGGAAATATCTTTCCAAAAACTTAGAAGGAAGCTCAAGTCTTCTCCAAACTAGCCCCTGAGCACAAGTATGTTTCTTTCATAAGCCTTTCTGAAGTATTCCAAATACTTCTGGTTTTGTTTTTTTTGTTAAAAAAAATAAATTCTGTTCCGAAAAAAAACTAATGCTGAAAATACAATACTGTTTCATACAGTAGTTCTACTTCTTACATTCAGTATTCTACTTGATTGTTTTGGGGACAGTTTTTACTGCTTTCCCCCTCCTTGAACATTTCTCCTTTCTGCAGAAAAAACATCTGTAACAGTATTAAAAAGACTGGCAATTGAGTTTCAGAAATGATGAAAAAAATTGACAAGTCAGTTATTTTGTTTGTAGCATAAAACAACGAAGAAATAAAAATGGCACATCTCTCATCTCTAAATAGTGGGTTTAACCCTCCCATAAGGGCTTTAAATGATAAACGTTCACTGTGATAATAATTTTCCTTCAAAGAAAACTAAAGATCAGACCAAGAGCTGAATTGTTGTCTTGTTTAATTAAGAATGACAGTTTTATGCAAGTTTACCTACATGGGGAAACATACAGATAATTCCAGAAGCATGCTTTTTTTTTTTTTTTTTTGGTCTGCAACACTTATAAATCACACACAGATATTACTTCAAGCTTTTTAATAAAATAAATTCAAATATATCTCATTCTCTGTAACTATATTGTTAAATATCAAAGAAATATATACTTTTAAGAAAATGGGAAAAAATAAGCCACAAAAATTTCTGAATATACAATTCAAAGTCTAGTTTGTCAAATTTGTCAGAATTAAGCAAACTGATCTTACCAACCACCAGTTTAATTAACATGACCATTACCAAATCTTAAAGGACACTGCTAAAATATTTACAATAAATAAATAACTTACATCACTTGAAGTAAATGCTTTACAGTTTCCTGAATCAAGTGAACACAATCAAGMGTACCTATGCAAATTATATATACATATATATATAAAACAAGTCTGCAAAGTAATTCCTTTACAAAAGAAATTGCAGGAGAAAGTGTAATAGTCTATTGCATATCATAGAGACAGTACATACACACATCTACAGACTCCAATACAATCCAATCTTCATTTCTTCATTTTCTTCTTTCTTTCTTTTTTTTTTTTGGGGGGGGGGGGGAAAGAATCGGGGGTGGGGTCAAGAGGTTGACTGTTATCCATATGCCCAAATAAGTAAATGCAGCAGCATGCAGTCATGTTTGTCACCATGTTTTAAGGTAGGACAAACCTGTTTGTAGGAGCCAGTAGTGGAAAGTACATAATATTCTCAGCTTTCAGTAAACTGATTTGAGAATATTCAGCACCATAAGTACTTAAAAGGTACATAAAGGCCTTGCAAGAGCAGGCTCATACTAACTCTGTTTAACAGATTTCTTCTAACACTTGTTGTAGTAAAACTAATATTGCCCCAGTCCTGTTTTTATTTGTGTAGATAGATACAGACTTTTTTTAGATTAGGGAGTGCACAAAGAAACTGATTTCCTAATTGCAAGACTGCTAATAATGCTAAATACATCTCATTGTCATTATCTATTGAAATGGTTGAAACGACTTTCAAATGTACCCATCTGAAGATAAATGCATTGTTCTTACGTACAGCAAACTTGTACAAAAAAAATGAAAAGATGCTTAAATTGTGGTCTACTGAATTCAGCTTCTACCAGACTGACAATTATTTGGATTTGAAAATTATGTATTATTCAAATCAGCTTATTCAAATTAATTTTTAAAGAAGAATAGATGCCTAACTACTAGCTTAAAAAGCAATATAACCACGAGTATAATTCCTGGAATGGTGATAAAGCTAAATAACTAACAGCTTAAAACCCATATAAAATCTGGGCATAATTGTAAAACTGTGTAATTCTTAACATTAATCTAAGGAAGCTTACAAGATCAAGTGCAAAAAAATGTTTATAGCTAACTACTGTTCATTTTGATCTGTGTCCTGGTTTGACTCCAGGAAATTAACCATGTTTTGGCAAATAAAATTAAGTTGTCAGACAACAGCAGTTCCACAGTAACAGATAGTTTTAAAATTTCAAGTAATTTACTCACAAATATAGTTTGAAGACAGATAGTGTAGTTTTACACTATTTAAGTTTAAAAAATATTTCAATTGAGGTGCAAGAATTGTTTCATAAGTTCATATGTGGTAAAAGCCACAGCCTGTGAAGGAATACAACGAATGTAATTTAAAGATAAACCACGGTATAATCCTCTTCTTATTCCATGTTGTTGATACACGTATTTCAGTGTCTGCACCATTGTACTGAAAAAATAAGAACTCAAATCATTATTGAATGCACACATTCAGTAGTCAAAAACACTTTCTTCACTTATTAAATTTGGTTCTTAAGAGATCTAAAGGAAAAAGGCATGTGACTCCACAAAGTGGAGCATGAAGGTATTTCTAGGACTTGGAAGAGAGTCTGAACTTCTGCAAGAAATTTAAGCACAAAGACTGGGAATTGCAAAGAAGAAAGGATTCAGGTGTGGACAAATGGGGATTGTCTGCCTGGACTGAAGCGACTGCTTTCTGTAAAGGGACAGAAGGACAGTGCAGTCTCATCTAAAGAAGGAAGGTTTTTTCAGGCTGATAATAAATGACAGATTTTAAAAAGTTTTACACCAGAATAGTTGCACGTGTTGTCTTATCTGGCAGGAGGGAGTTGAGAAGCACCATTTTTATCTTACAAGTGTGATACAGAGCAACAGGAAAATAATTTTTCCCAGTATAACATCCACTTTTGAATTACAGAGAAAAAAAAAAATGAGGCTCGAATCCCATTCTTTTTCTTTAGAAGGAAGGGCTTGTGCTTATGTTTGCATTTAGTCCTGTAAAATTTATGTTTAGACCTATATTTCACACCTTGCACATGTATACCTTTTTTTTTCAGAAGACCTTTTTTCTCAAAACAGGAATACTAGTATTTGTGGTATGACATTCAGCCTTACTAAAACAGAATTTGAAGTATGCATGCAGGCGGAATGATTTTCCTCGTGTACCTAAATTGAAACAAAGCGAATAGACGCTAAAATCCAAAGCCCTCGAGTAAAAATCTAGAAGGTGCTCAGTATTTCCAAGCTAATACAGACATTATCCTTTGAGAACATCTTCCATATACCTCAAAGATTCAAGATTTCTTGTTTGCTTGTTTGTTTCATCTTCCTATTCTCTAAAGACATAAATGTCTACTGTCCTTCTAGGCATAGCTCTCTACAACTGCACCAAACTGTTTAATTAAGAAGCCTAATGTTTCTAAAGGTATTAGTTCTCAGAAGCATAAAGAACAGAAGCCCTAGAACAATTAACATGTTTTTATTTTAAAAGAACCTGAAGTGAAAAATAGTTAAGCTAAAAATTGATGCTGCTAAGGAGAACAGAACAGCAATTTTCACAGTAAACATTTCTAGGGTGTTTTCGAAAGGCAACTAAAAGACAGACTACTGTTAGTAGGATCAGATTTGCCATATAAGTTAATACTGAGTCAAACTAGATTCAGAGAACCACATTTCAACCAAGTTCAAAGCAACCAAGATAATCACTCAATTTCAAATTGCCCCAACCAAATTCAGTACCAGGAAAGTGGTTTTTTTTTTTTTTTATTTTATTTTTTTTTTTTAAGATGTAAGGGGCAAAGTGATTTCATTCTCTGATTTTAATGTTATTATGGTACTTCCACATCCACTAGACTAAAGCAAAGTACTAAAAACCTGAAAGCCTGGAGGCATTAGATCTGAGAACCTCAACTACAATGTGTGTGAGAGACATTACACAAAGTTATCTGACAGAACAGATTCTGTACCATTAAAAATCTCACAAATACCTCACTTCAGTAGAACAGCCTCTCTTCTTAAGCATCCTACTGATATTATAGAAAGCCACTGCAAAATCAGTTGAAATGCAAATAAAAGTTTGCTCACAAAAATCTAGCATTAGCAATAAAGTGTCATTAACTGTGTAAAGATGAACTTACAGGCACTTGTCAGAGTCTGGGAGAACTGCTCCTAACTGCATTCGCCTACGAGTTACATCAAGTGGATATCTACAGAGGAGATATTTGAACAACAGTTCAACCAGATGCATGATGACTACATGAATATTGTTAAAAAATGAATATAAATTCTATGTGAAACCTCCAAGCTCCTTTTAAGGGAGTCAGGAATCCAACTCAGATTCTCAGCTGAAAGTTCTCCAGAAAAGGAGACTTCCTCTATAAAATCAAAACCAGCAAATCAGATCTCTTAGCATGTTCCATTTGGCACAAGTAAAGGAGACACATGAAGATCAGATGAGAGTATAAAACAGTTGTGTAAAATGCTGGAGGGAGAAGATACCTGAATTAAAAATAAAATTATCCATTTAAGGATTAATAGAAAACATGCGTGACATTTGTAATGCAGTAATTTAGTGAAAAAAATGATGCCAAATCAGTGCAAATTATTTTATGGCCAAAATCAAAATACAAGGACAACATGAGACTGGGGAGAGCAGGCAAAGTAAAAACAGACTGATGCCAAATACAGTATCTTAGAAATCTATTTCAGTATTCCATGGCTTTGCAAATGATACCGTTTTAAACTTAAATTGGAACGATAAAACTCTGCAAGTTTGTTTATGGGACAAATTTTGCAGCTTAACAAAGAATATTCCAACTGATTTTAGTAGGAGTTTTGTCTACATTTGTTCAATACATACACCTTCAAAACCTCTGAAGACTAAGTATGTATGTAGTATGTGGAACACTATGAAATAAGTGAGTTCCAGAGTCAGATTAACCTGGTTAAAAGAACTTACTAATAATCAGACTTGCAAAACATCCTATTCTCAGGTAAAATCATTTCATTAGAATGAACAGCTATACAGAAAACACAAATAAACAACGCTCCAAACTTACGATATTGTCTGAGCTATCGCTCCAGCTATGCCACCACACAGCAGATTTACATGCGTTTTCAAAACTAAGACATCAGGATTATCTAATGAAGGCCGTCCAAGCAAGTTAGGTGCTTGAGCAAGTCCAATGCTCTTTAAGGTACCAAAGGTAAAAAATGAAAAACCTAAAAGGAAATTTAATTTTATATAGACTTTCACAAAACAGCAAACTTTTTGTTGATGTATGTATTGTTATAAACACAAAGCTGCATTTAGAAAATGAAATTATTTTCCAATTCTATTAGATGTTTTCCTTAAGCACAAAGAAATAGAATAGACATACAATGCTTTGTACTTCTACAGTAACTTCTGCACAAACGAACTGACATTTAAAGTTAATGTTAAAAACTCTTCAAATAAGCTAGACTGTGATTTTTAAATCACTGGAGTACTGTTAAGAGCAACTGCTAAGATCTACTTAAATTAAGAAATTAGTAAAACACATCTTTTAAATAAGAGAGTAGTTCAGATAGGCAGTTCAGTACGCAGTTCTGATGCTCCTCCATGCCATGTCAGCAATCACTTCAGTTTAATTACTTACACAGAAGTAACCAGGAGATGGAGCCAGTGTGGAGGCTCCAGTCTCCATCTACAGAGGACTCCTGGCCTTACTGATTCACTTGTCTGAGAGGGGGCCCTACTCTTGTGGGAAAACTAGGAAGCAGAACAGAAAGAAAACCACCACTTTATCTATCTCCTCCTCAGCTCCAAGTCTCAAAAAAGTTGTATTTTGCATGTTTTGGATATTCTAACACACAGAAATCATTTCTAGAGTAAGGTTAAAGAGTTGCAAATGCTTCCCACGGTCTTCCACTCAGCTCAGTCTTAATAAAGACAGAATCCTTCACTTTAATAGAAGCCTAATTAAGTGTGCAAATGTACTATGCAAACTTAGCATACCTGCCAAAAGATTGGCATATTCTGTTTTTTACTTACCCGCATATGGAGCCATTCCTACAACTGTTGGCATCAGACCTCTGTAGAACCCAGGAAAACCACCTTCCTTTGAAAGAAAAATATAAGCAAATTTGTGGCAAGAAATGTAACAAGTGTGTTAGGAAATTTTACACCTGTTCATACAAATTCACCCAACAACAATCTAACTAGCATCATCTAGCAACAAGTATCTATAAATCAAGTTGAATTTCTTGTGCCTGAAGAACTGAGGGGAGAACTGCCTGGCTCCAAATGAGATAAAGAAGGAGAAAAAATGAACAAGGAGGAAAAAAACAAAAAACAAAAAACATTTAAACTCAGAACCTAGGAGACGTTTCTGAATTACACACATCCCTCCTCCCCATATTTTTTGCTGTCACTACTACTTATTCTTGAAAGCAAACTTTTCTGTTGTTTGTTTTTGACTTTCCACTTCCAGTCTGAGCTATTTCTTAGCACCGAAGTGTCAAGGTAATTTTTTTACATTAAAAGGTTCAATGCACACACAATGAATTCATGTGTGTATTTTTCACCGACTCACTATTTTCAATGCTGTGCAACATTATTTAAAAAGCACATTTTGCTTTGACAGGACTGAAGATTAAAAATATATACCTTTGTGTAAATCATCTTGAATGCATGGATAATTCCCATGTACTTGTGTTCCCCTTTTACTTGGAACGCCAGACGAACTCTAACCATATCAAGAGGGTAAGTACAAATCACTGCTGTAATACCTTTATTAAAAACAAAAACAAAACAAGCAAACAAAACTCACCTACACCTTATCTGGTTCTAAGATTATTTTGAAAAACAGAATTTCCTTTCGTGGCAGTAAATATAAACAATTTATACAAATAATTTTGTTAATGAAACATTTTTTAAAAAAATCACTCATACTCAGCACATAGAAACTCTAGCTTCAGCAACACACAAAAAATTTATGTTTATACGTGGTATACGCTGAAGCTGCACACCTAAGCCCTGATTCTCCAAAAATGTATAGGCCTAACTGTATTCATACGAACAGTTCTCTTAAGTCCATGGCTCATAAGCATCAGACCAATCAAGTGCTTCAGTTTTTACTGGATTGTGGCCATAAAAATCCTGTCATGCCTAAGAGGTCAAACCACCAAATTTACATGGTTAATTCCAAAAACCTCTATCAGAATTTGAATACATGATTACTGGATCTGCATACATGTATATGTCTACTGTATCTGAAAATACCAGATACATTCTGATAACATTAAGATAAAGTCAAGATCCTACTAACGAAGAGTACTGAGTTTAAACAAACAAATCCCAAACTGTCAAATTTCACACTTTAACTCTGAATCATAGAGGTAAATAAACAGAACTAGATTCTGCAACTCCTAAATATACATGTAGCTTTATATGCAGCCATTCTTGTGCAAGGTATCTTGTATATAGCTACAGTCCAAAGAATCTAACCAAGAATTACCGCATTTTTACAGTTCATGTTATACCAGCACTTCTGTTTTAAGTTTCTGAACAAAGAAAGGTATTTATAGATTTCACAAGCTGCTAGGAAACCAGTATCTTAGGATTCATCCATTTACGAGCTACTTCAAAACTCTTTAGATGCTGACCAACTTGTAATTTTGTAAACAGATCACAAATGAAACTCCAATGTAAAAACAACTGCTGTAATACAGTTAGCTGAATAACAAGTTCTTTCCTACTGCTAGCCTTTGAGGTAAACCACTCACATCACTGACAAATGTTTGGGGGGGGGGTTAAAACTTTAATAAAAAGAGAGCTTTTTTCCTCATAGTATATTATTGCCACTAAAACAAAAAAAAGTGGGAAAAGAAAAATGGAAGCAAAAATATTTGTAATTTGGATTCTGTTCCTTAGAAATCACTCTGCTTTAGCTAAACACCATACCTAAAAATTGGTCCTACGGAGGATGTGCACACTATTGCACACCGGCAGGAAACTGACACTTCCTCTTAAGCTTGAGTACTCTCTGATATCTGGTTTTGTATGTACATTTCCCACCTTTCCCAGAAAGCCAAAAGAAAACAGCATCRGGGGGTAGGGGGGGGATCAAGAGARCTCCAGCAAAGTTCTCTGCAACTTTTATGTTTGGAGGAAAAAAAATGGCTAAATGATCAGACAGGAATACCATGATTAGATGGAGAAAGAACATAGCATGAACAAGCTATCCAAAAAAGCTGAGATTGATCAGCTGTCAATTAAGAATAAAAGTTGTTGTATTCTGGAATATCCTACCAGTAACTTTCATTTTAGAAGAGAAAAACACCTCTTCCAGAGATTTTGGACTATGCCTCTGAAAAGCAGACATCTCCAGTTGCAAAGTTAGAAGCTGCAAAACACCAAAGCAATTTAAGGACTGTTTCCACTGAACTACATTATTAAATGCAATCCCTCAATTTCGGAACGTCCAGAAATATTGCAAAATGGATTAATTCAGACAATTTTTGAAAAACAAGCAGGGAAGCTTCTACAGAATTCACAGGAAAGTAATCTTACTTCAGAAAACAACTTTATCCCTGCTCTTACCAATAATGCACTGATAACTATCCAGGAATACTCTCTGAACAAAGAGTAGCAAATAGACCAACAAGAGTTTGGTGACTGTACTAAGCTGTCAACAGCAAGCTCCAAAATAGCATTTTAATTGGAAAAAAAAATGTAATAAGGCTTTATTTTTATTTTTTTTTTACTGTACATTAAAATCTGCTAGCCATGAATTCTGAGGAGAAAAAAAAAAAGCAGGATTTCTAGCATTAGCAGCTCAATAAAGCTACTGTGAGCCACAAAATACGTTTTCTTGAAGAGACTGGGACAGGCATGTTGCTCTTTCTTCTTACTGTTGTTCATCTGAGCAAAATGCGCATTAGGAAGGATTAAGATTTCCTCTGAGCTCAGAAGGAACAATATCTTTTCCGGGAGGAATGGAGGCCAGCTTTTTGACAGTGAAAACCAGTGGGAGAGCCTACAGAAACATTAATCTCATTTCTACTCCCTAAATATTATGACTTGTCAAAGCTCAGACCACAACATCTTAAGGCTGATCCCCTGTCTTGAGGGAGTAAGGTCTCTTTCAGTTAACTGGAGCTGGGCCAAAAATTGCTCCCATGGCTGTTTAAACATGACAGAATTGAAAATGTATCTCCAACTAAGAGACATATACTGCAATTTTCCTGTATGAGATCTGAAAGAATAGGTCAATGTTTGGATTTTTTTTCCTCCCTCAAAGGAACCACTTCTAATATAGCAGAACTTTTTGTTGCAAATGAGGACTTCGTAAGTCCCTACCGCACTGAAGTCAGGGATAGATCTTTTTTTTTTTTTTTGCTTATAATGTTTTCTTCAAGCATCTTTGAGCACTCTTAGAGACAAGAAACTGGTTTACACAGACTAAGCGTAAATGAAGCGCAACAAGAATGGAATCATCAACATGTCTTTAATTACTTCCCAAGCTTTGGGAGTTATTAATGAGACTAGCTGTATGGGCATCTACCTTGTCTCCCAGTTTCCCTACTATTCTTCCATTCTTAGGCATCATCTTTCTTTGAAAACAAAAATAAACAATTTCTTTTTTTAAACAAAAATCAGGTAAAAAAATATCAGCCAGATAAACAAGTTTTTCTGATTTCTATATTGTGTTCTAGGTAACTTGTCCACAACTGACCTAGATCAAAAGCAGAACTACCAGATGATTCAGAGGTATAGAGTCACAAAAATGAGCACAGGCCACAGCCTTCAACTGCAAGAGATGTGCTCCTTCACTAATATAAAAAAGCAGATTAATTTATCAAGCAGGCATCTGCCCCCCAAAAAAAACTTCATAGACTATTTATAGAGATTAATAGCTGATGAGGGAAAAAAAAGGCAAGCTAAAGAACTGAAAAGTTCACAGGTCTTAATATTTCTAGACCTGTAACTTATAATTGTATTTCTTTCTGAATTGCACCTAAAGAAATAAACAGCACAGATTCTTTTATGTTTACTCAACTAGATAAGTCTTAATTAAGTCTTATTTAAAGATGGAACAGTAGTATCCACCTAAATCCATGCTATTTTCCAATTGCTTTTAGTTAGAAAAAAAAAAGTGTCTTCTGTACTTGTTTCAAGGAACTTGAGTTTATTCTGGTAATTTCTGCTCTTTTGTGGCTGCTTTTGAGTTAATCAAGTGCAGATAAGAAAATGCACTTGTTTGTGTTTTAATTCAGTTTTTTTCATTAAGAAAACTCGAAAAGGCTTGTATTTTCAAAATTGCCCTGTGAAGAAAAATATATATAGATATTGTTTGATCATTTGGTTTCCCAAACCACATTAATATCTGTGATTTTTCCTTTCCCCCAGCTGTCTTTCCTTAAAGGAAGTTATAAGGCACTTATCTGTTAATGAGGTGTTACAACTGAAATTTGAATCACACAAGACTCAGGAAATTCAGAGTTAAAGTTTCCACAGTAACTTTAACTTGGCCTCCTTAAATATATGCATTACAATAGGTTTTTCTTTTCTCTCACTTCACTACCCCCATCCTCACTGCTTTTCTCTTCACTGTGGACATGCCTTTGATCCTGTTTATCTGTTACAGAAGATATTCAAAAGTTGCCCACCATTTTGAAGCTGATTTAGGTCTGTTGAGTGTTAGCAAAGTTGGAAACTCTGGCATAAGCAGGATTTAAGTATCAATAGCATACACTGAAGTGAATACAGATGGCTGTGTGGCTGGATGACAGAAAGGGGACAAAGGGGAAAGCGAAACAACGGCTACCCATCTTCATCTGCACAGTACTGGGTTCCAAGAAACTGCGAAGACCCCTTTGCACCAACACAAGGGTGCATGTCTCCTGCAGCTATTTAAATGTGGAAGCAGCAGCAGAATACCCCTTAGCAGAGCCAGAAAGAGACTAAGCCGGAGGAGCTAGAGCTAGGAATATGACCAGTTTCCCTAAGGGTCTTTTCTCACATTTGCAATTTCAGATTCCAAACTCTGTGTTCATATTCCAAACTCTGTTCTCCTTGGTGCCTCCTTCCTCTTACTATCCTCAGTACAAGCACCCCTCCCTTACCATTTATCTAATTAAGACCCCCAAAAGTAGTTAACATCATCTAGTAAACAACAAGATTCTAAAATGTCATACTATCAATATACTAGTGCAACGTTCATTTCACTGCACACTTAAGTCTAGCTTATGTACTTAGTCTGGGGATTCTCCACACCAGAAGCTTCCTTTGTACGGTACTTAAATGTACCACACTAAGCATTGCAGCTGATTGTGCTTTCCAGATAATACCATATATGAAATTTATTTCCATTATTCTATGAAGAAGATTCAACCAGTAAGGTGCTTAAAAATGATGACAGATGTTACTAATTTAGTTACACAAAGAATGCCACCATATCCAACATTCCTGGAGTTAAATTGATATTTTAATGTTTATACAGTGCTCTCTGAGAAGGCTCCTGAAAAAAATAATAGTAAGCTTTTGGAAATAATAAAAAGCATTCTTTAGTGCACTTAAAGGCAGGACTATATATATATATAT
>NW_028186337.1:242267-247226 GCF_003343005.1 Rhea americana
AGCAGTTTCTTTTCATTCTCTTTCCCTTCTTTCTGATGGCATGCAAAAAACAGTATTTTCATGAGGTCTTTCTAGTTTAACTAAAGATAGTATTAATAATCCACTGTATTTTTATTTCAGAAGAGGCTACATATTAATATTCATCTTGTAACTATATAAGGACTGCCAATAGACAGTATTAAGCCTGTTTTAAATGGTAAAAACACACACAAAGAACCTCTGATTAAAACCGAGTCTACTATTACTTACCTTCCCCTATTTTTCCTTAGCTACTTTTGGACAAGTGACTGACAAGGAAAACAGGTATGTATAATCATATTTTATACTGACAGTTTAAAAGTACTTTATTCTACTGCTATTTTACTAATTGTCAAATAATGTTCATATGTATGCTACAAAGAGTATCATGAAAAAATCCACATTGTACATTGTAAGTCTAGACATTTCAAAGACATCTAAAGAATCCACCATTTCAGCAGCTACAGTTCTCTACTTCTCAGAACGTACATTCAACATGGTCACAATAGCAGACAGGCTGATGAGCCTATTCTGCTAAAACTTTTATTTTTATGTTTGATCTTAATGACACTGGATTTTTCTTTTTTATATCATAACAAACACTGTAATAACTATGCTTGACAACACAGTATGAATTCAATGTTTGAATTTAATGCTTTAAAGAATACTTTTAGACAAACTTTTCAATTAAGCAACTATGCATTATATTAAAACATTTACTAGCTTTTTTTCTTAATACAAGTTTACAGCATAGTTTGACCTGAAAACACATTAAATCATCTTCTAAACACACACCAGCTTTTCAGCAAAACAGATGTCTGAAATGCAAGTATAAAACTATACCTGCCATAGATCCAGCCATTAATTGATGTACATGCCCTGAAATCCCAAGTTGCTTCTTTATTACCTATGAAATATCAAACAATACAATTTATTGTATTTACAATAGTCATATATCAGAAAATATGGAGAAACACATTACAGTTTACTAGCATATGTTTGCAAACCCTGTAGCTGTTTTTAAGAAGTTCACAACATTAAAAATTCAAACCAGAGCAGTTAATTATCATTAAAAGAATTTCCTGAAAAATAATTAACAAATTTATTAACACCTAAATACTAAAATTGCTACTAATAAAACAGAACAACTAGTTGAAAGTATTAGTACTATTTACTTAAGCAGCCAGATTAATTATTTATTTAGTTATCTTCAATGTGTGTCAATCAAGGCAAACTGAATACTATCCTTCCTGAATGATAGAGAGCAAAGGACACTGAGCAAAGTTGAAAAGTGAGATGTTCGAAACTGAGGAAATTATTTTCCCACACACAGCATGTGAAACTTATTCCTATAAATATATCCTTAAGACCATATGCTTAGTCAAATTTAAAAAATAATTAAAGAGAGAGAGAGAGAGAGAGCGAGAGAGAGCGCGAGCGCGCATATGCCAGACTGGATGAGTATTCAATAGAATAAGCTTCCTAAATTCCTAAACAAAAAATTCCTAAATCTAAGTCCTGGAAGAAAATTAGAAGTTCCAGACTTATAGCAAATAACTGAGAAATTTTAACAAGCAACTTCTGGTATAAAAAGCCATCATTTCACATCTTCCTTCTAGGAGAACTGTGGGGTTTTTTTTTCCTTTACACGCTCCTACAAAGCATCTGTAATATCTGTTGTCAATCATAAGTTAAAAGAAAGCATTATGATGTTAAATTGTTCCTTGAAATTTGTAGATTCATAAATCATTACATTAAAGCATGGTATGCACTCTTATTTGACACAACATAAAACAACCATAATGTTTTGATCAACAGCATTTATGACTACACCACTGAAAAAAGTTTCATTTGTTCTTTTTAGAAGACCAATACAACGAAGCATCTGTAACTTGCTCTTTAGAAAGGGATTGCAATTTGAGTCCCACTGTCTTCAGTAAAGATCATGCAATTTACTTCAGCGAGAACTACGTCTGACCTTCCAGAAAAGAAATTCCTTATGGCTAACAGTAAGATTATATTTTTGATCTTGAGTAAGTAATACTTAAAAACAAGCTCATGCTAACACCTAACCTCCAAAAGGTGTTGCAAGTATTATTTGGAATTTATTATGAAAGAATAAATGCATGAAAGTAGAAAGGAATTCACAGAACCTGTGAAACCCTGAAACATGCATTTTCTCCTGCACACTATTTTTATCTAAAAGGTGACATAGCCATGCGATATGTCAAATATGATGGTCATAAATCTAGACTTTCAAATTTAAGTAATAAGACTTCCAATACAATAAAGAGGTTATCTTTTACATTTTATTCCTACACTGTTTGCAAACAAAGTGCTCCATTTTTATTAAAATGACTAGCAGCAGTCTCCAGGTACCTTATTTAAAACAAACAAACAAAAAAAAAATATTCACAGCAATAGAAAAGCACTAAAATTGTTAAGAATTTTTTCTCCTTAAGCAATGCTGCAAAGAGTTTCACTCTTTCCCTGACATTTTCAATGAGCAAGTTCAGGTATTAACCAATCTGCGAAAAATAATCAATAAATTAACCAATCTGAGAAAAGATGTGCAGCTAATAGGGCACAAAAGTTTCAGTGTTTGTTTTGGTACTTTAAAGAACCTGTATGCATTGTAGACACACAACAACAAAAAAGAAAGAAAAAAAGAAGTTATACTACCTTTTTGTATTGGTCAAATGCCATAAATTGAATTGCACCATAGGGAAAGATTCTAATCATCATTGCCCCATTTCCTTTATATAGCCCAAGGTAACCCTCCTTTTTTGGGACTGCACGCAACGTAGAAAACACTCCTGTCAGCAATACAAAAAGAGATATTTAACAGTCACAAGAAAAAAATCAAGCAGTTATTACTGACAGTAAGACAGTATGTGAAGAACTAAGGCCTGACCACACTGCTCATGTAGCTACAGAGAGTGGGGGAAAAAAAATCTATTTTCAAGGCCCAAATATTGACAGGAGGAGGTTTAAGGTTTTATCAGCTTTCTCGCCTTCCAGATCCTGTGAAGCTCCTTATGAACTCAAGTGTTTCAGGCCCCATGATTTGCCTGGACTGTAAGGAGACTATCCATCCACGGAAAATTAGTAACAGAATGAAAGGAACGCACTGACTTGCATTCCAGTGAATTAAGATTTTTTTTTTTAATCTAAAATCACAACAAAACTATCATTGTCACATGCTTAATTAGAGATTAAATGCCATCATTAAGGAAATAAAGTAAATAAGTTTAAGACTCATTACTTATGACCTAAACATTTTAGGCTTTCTATTCCAGAGACATGTTTTGAGAAGAAGCAACACTATTCTACTCTAACAGGAGGGAAACGGTGCAAAAAATCACACGAAGTTCGGGCAAAACCTATAGCTTCATTACAAACACATTGTAAGGTATACACAATTGCTATCAAATTCTCAAATAACATTTTTAAAGGGATGGAATAATGCATGACAGCTCTTTTGTTTAATTTTAACTGTTAAATAGTTTCTACATTCAAATGCAACTATTGAATCAATGATGTAAGAGCTGAATCTGAAAAAGGCTTACACATTTATCCTTACAGAAAGAAAACAGAAAAGAAAATCACAGTTGACAAACTTACATTTAGGGATTAAATCAAACAAACAGTAGTTTCCAGAGTGCTAAGAATACACTATTAAATCTATTTTAAAATATGTCATCTTTTTAATGTACCCATGAAGATACTTAATGCTGTGATTAGAATTTCTCCTGTCTGCCCTACAATGATGAGTAATTGTTTTTATTTCTTAGAATACATGCTCTAAGATCCACATGTCATGAACTTTACAAAGCAAGGGCAGTAGAAGTACTGGAAGACTCTGATGAATGAAACCATTGTGCCTCTGCACTTACCGATATCCCACCTACAAAATAATCTTTTTTGCCTATATCTAACAGTAACACGTGTTCCAATCAGAATCATATCTTACAATCTAAACAGAGAAGAATGTAATATTTTACATACCAATTATGGCACAATAAAAACCAAAGGAAAAAAAAAGAGATTTAAAATATTAGTCAAACCCATTATTTGAGCCTCTAACTGTTAGACTGCAAATTTGAATGCATACTTATGTGACTGTGGTACTCAGCTGTCAAGCATTTTATGTTTCTCTTTTTTGGTACAGTGAAATGAATACACATCACCTGAACTTTGTTTTAAAATTTATTTTTACACCCTAAATCTTTTTATAAATGATCTTCATTTTCTAAGTTAAAAACCTCAAATTCCTAAATTAAAATCTCTTTAATTTGATTAACCAACACAAATTTTTTTGAGAACTCTAATACATTTGAATTTCTGAACATACACTGTGACATTTTAAAATGTTTAAAAACATGATATAAAATATTATGCACAAGAGGGCGCTATTACAACCACACAGGAAATGGTTCTGAATTCGCTGGTAATTATTTTCTCACCTTGACGGATCGATACTGAGGCCAAACATACCTCACCTGCACCTTGCATTAAGCACAAATTCACTTGTATTGCCAATTCATATCAGTCACACTACTATCTGGGAATGCAGACGCACGTGAGTCGCACAGGATTCAGCTGTCACTGGTCTCGTGATCACCAGCCCCTTTCTAAAAGCTACCAACTCTGAAAAGTACCAATTTCCACAACTCCTAGAAACTGGCATTAGCATAGTAGTTAAGACAGTAATAGTTACCAGCAGTGACAGTTTTTATATCAATGACCCACGAGTCAAACCAGTGATTACCAAGCTGCTGACTTCAGTAAGAGGAGGATCAAGCCCTCGTTCCTATGCCTTACTGAGGATCATTCTGACATCTCAGTTTCTAACGCATCAATACAGGAATTAATGGTACAAGCTTGACGAATTTTACGTAATTTTTTTTTTTTTTTTTTTTTTTTTTTTTTTTTTTTTTT
>NW_028186337.1:248431-256332 GCF_003343005.1 Rhea americana
CTCCCGCGCGCCGCTGCCCGTTACGACCGTTACAACCGTTACTGCGGTGCGAGGCTCCCGTCGCGTCCGCCGCGCCGCTGTCGTCTCCCGACGCGGTCCGTCACGACTTGTTCTCGAGGAGCAATGGCCGGGGGCGTAGGCGCTGAGGTAGGGGCGCTAGGGTTCAGCTGCTCGGCTGGTCCCCGCCGGCAGTGCGAGGTTCGGTGGCTCTGGCCACTCTCTGCGAGTTACCAACGCTCGCCGATACTTCGTCTCGGCGAATACGGATTTTCAGAGCTGTACACAAACGCTGTCAAAACCAAGGTCAAAGAGATTTAATCTGCACTAGGCCCTTACACTCCCGGTATATATATAGCACTGAACTCTTTAAGCATTTAAGTAGATACTTTTGTGCTGTGGCATCAAATGTCTCTTCTGTCTAAAACTAATTCTGTATCTTGCAGAAAAATCTTAAAAGATTCAGTATTTTATTCATCTTTAAATTTCAGAGTGCGTCAGGACATTAAGTAGATGTGGCAAACAAAAATAACTCGTTCTGTCTCTTAGAATGATCAAACAGTATCACCTCTGTAAACGTCAAAAAAAAAACGTTTGTGGTTTTTCAACATCTTTGCTGAGCAAAATACATAGGGCTTTCAAGACGACATTTAACCCAAATTAACCCTATTAACAACTTTTGAAAATAAACTGAACAAGTTCTGAACACTGGCAGATGTTATAGGCAACCTGGTACCAGATTACTCAGGTGAGAACATACTGTTAGTATTTTCAGTAGATTTTCCAGTTATCCGTATTTTACATACTTTTTGCCACAAGTGTCTTGAACTGAGCTTCAAGTGTTATGTCAAAATACACATTTGTAAGTCAGTTTTTCAGAAGAAAACAGCAAACATATCTAAGCGCATGCACTAGTAAAACAAACCCATTTCAAAAAAAAATTACTGGAACATTTTTCTCTCTGCTTGTGTCAAACTGCCTTCAACAGAAATTACTCATTGTTTCCTCTAACAGGTTACATTCCTTAAAACACCATTAATTTTTCTTCAACAGCCAGGAAACTATTTTGCTCTGCTTGCTTGATGCCATTGGGAATTGCTATTTGGAGAATAGCTGTTATTAAAAAATGCATATTGTAATAAACACAGCAAGTGTATAGAGATTTCTCTTGCTCAAGATTGTAAGAATGTGTCCTGTATAGCAATAAACTCCCAAGCCTTTTTTCGTTTTTGAAAATACCTGGGAAATTCATAATTTTGTTCAGGTCATCCTGATGGTTAAGTTTATAATGCACAATCAGTTGTTCTTTGAATGAGCTATTTAAGCAAGTATCCAGATTTGCAGATTCACTGGTAGTTTTTCCCCAACCAACTTGCGTTCTTTTGGGATTCTGTTCAGCAAAAGGCCTGGCTGAGGCGTGATCATAATACACTAACAGCTCCAAATTCATTCTTTATCTCTAGATAAGATTTCACACAAAAATGTTCAAACTATATTAACAGCTGAAAGTCTTATTTTTGGAGTTTCATCAACAATTAGAGAAAACTGATAGCTGCATAAATGGCCTGTTATTTCATTTGGAAAAGTCAGGTGTTTCAGGAAGATGCTTTGTCAACTCTTATAAATTGGAGGAGGAGAGTGTACAGCATTTTTTTTTTTTTTTGAAGGAAGGCGCAAACATCTTTAATTACAGAATTCAACACACTTTCTCAGAGATGCAGTAACACCTGATGGAACTTAGCCACAAAATTTGCTATTTTATATATATAATATATATAAATATATAAAAAATCCAAAACCACTATCATTCTTGGTTTTATACTTTAATGTTATTAGCCATTTAAGTACTCTGGAATTCTATTTTTTTTACTACCTACTGCAGTAGTTCATTATTTGCATCTTCAAACCTTCCCATTCTCACCACTGTCAATTCATTTTTTACATTGAAGAGTTTATGCCTTCTGCAGAATGGCAAGCTTTTTGCGACCCATCCTTACAAGTCAGTATCTTTTTTTAGTGTTGCTTAGGTTACACCCATGCCTGACATTATGCAATCCTGTATTGGCAAATTTCACAATACAACAGAGAAAGACATTCAAGTCACAATACTCAAGTATCTAACTGGAAGAAAAACTTCAAGTAGGTATTTTTATTTACAACTATTATTTGTTTTTGACTGAGTTTCTCTTTTGTTTGAATATTTCTTTGTAAAAGATGTCTTAGACATTTATCCATTCAAATAAGACTACAGTTACATAAGCTAGTCTTACAGCAGTTGTTTCTCAAAAGATCATTTGCATTGTTCCTAGCATACTGACAGCACTTCTGGCTCTGTGCTGAGACAATTGTAAGATGCATTATAAAATGTCATGCCTCCAGGCTTTAGGGGTAATGAAGATCCCCACCACCACCCCCATCTTTTATACTTACTTGTAGTCTTCACTTGTTAGTCATCCGAGTGATCTGTCTAGTTGACTGTTCATTTGCAGAAAAAAAACATAACCAAATCTGTTGAAAAGCCAGAATTTTTCCCATGTAAGACTAACAGGAACTTTAAGTGGTTTTTCTTTTCACAGCAGCAGGAAGTATGGTTTATAAGTTAGAAACATTTGTGCGTATCTGTTTCCCGCCACTGGGCCCGCCTAGTCTCTTTTTTTTCCTGCTATGAGGGAACAGACCAGGTGGGGCTACTTAATCAGGTGAGACAAGCCAGGAACTAAGGATAGCCATAGTGCAGGCAGTGCCCTCTCCAATAGGGCATAGTCCTCCATCACTTGAGGAGAGGAGGCAGAGCAAGATGCTGGTGATACAGTCTACTAGTAGCCCCAGATGCAGCAAGGGGATGAAGTAGGTCCAAGGTCCATCCTAGTAGTCCAGTCAGGAACAGCAGGAGATGGGGCCCAAGACTAGACTGGAAACAGGTCTAAAGACCTTCCAGGAGACAAGCTTAGATATTAGATAACTACAGTGTAGGTCCAAAGGGCTAAACAAAAACAACTCACAAAAACAGGAAAAAGAAAAAAAAACACCCTTAACTCAGAGTCAGGACTGGAGACAAGCATATCTACAACATAGCTCAGATAAGAAGAGGGTGCCCAGGCCTGAGCTTAAATAGTATTCCTGGACCAATGGCAGTGTGAGTGGGTGGGAGCTCCTCCAGGTGAGGCTGACCTGGGCCATTAAGATCACCCAGGACCCTGACAATGCCTACTTGTAGTATGTAGATGATGTTTTTCAGGAACTGAAATATCTGACTTTCCTAAGTCCTGGAGCTTGTAAATACAGTGGTACCAAATTTCTCTACCTAAGCAAGCCCTTTTTCTTTCAGGAGCAGGGAGGAGGTGTACACTTCCGGCCCTCTGCTGTCACATGATGAGCCTACTGCATAAAGGCAGCATCCAGTGCCAGGTTTGTGCATAAAAATTAGCCAGTGTCTTCACAAGTGTGTGTTTACTGCCAGAGTGTCTATTTTTCCTGGCCAGATGTAGCACAGTCATTCTATACTCATATTCTTCATGCACAATCATGCAGTGAACAAAGGGCCAAGTTTTCCCACCTAACAAAATGGAAAATGGAAGCAAATTACTACCACAGTGAGGACATTATGTCTGGTTTACAGCCTACTATCGGATTGTCCTTTTGCAAGGGTTATGGCAAACCTGGGCCATGGCTGGAAAACTTTAATAGACTGCATGTAATCTCTAGGCCACGAGTCAAGAATATCTGACAAAAATTTAGATTAAATACAATGGGCCTTTATCATATTGGGAGTAAGGATATGGCTTCGTAGTCCTTTCTGGCCTTAGTTCTCRTAAAATAATATTAACACTTAAACTGTCCATGTTCACCATGCTTACAAACAGTAACTTACTTTCAGTGCCTATCAGGCAGGTAGATAGTATCTAAAGAACTAGGGCCAAGAAAGACTGCATGAGGAAGTCATTGTTAAAACCACAATTAGAATTCAGATGTTTCTACATAAAAATCATAGACTTTTCTCTTTCAAATACTGCCAATTCACAATTCTGTGGGTGATTTATCTGATTATCTGTCTTACAGATACAAAGACATTAGTCTTGGATTCAGCTAGGTTTACAGGCATAGCACCATGCAAATCCAGTGCCTAGCTTCTAAGTCTGGTCAGGGAGCAGGCTAGTCAGTTTAGCAAACTAGAGTCTAATAAATGTGAGGAAGGCTTTGCAAGGTAGATGTTTTAAACTATGCTTTGTAATCACAGGAGGAGCCAGCTCCAGTGTTTCAGCATCATGTTTCCATTCTGGGCATGTGGCACAGCTAGAATTAAGACAGGCAAGCTTAGATCCAATCCTTTCCCTACCAAAAAGAGGATTGGTGTCTTTGCACCTAGGGTTTTTGGTTTCTGGCAGGCTTAACTGAGGTTCAGCATCAGTGACCTCTAATGTTGTGCCTCAATAAACTTTCCCTAGCCTAGACTGATGATGTGCCCACTGCAAAGATCTGATGCAGATGACTCTGCAGGAGTCCATTTAGGGACAACATATCTGAATAGTTCTGTTCTCAGTATCAGGCCCTGAAGGTGCTAACAGGCCTTAATGGCCCTGACCAGCCTCACCTGGAGCCTCCACCCACATCCTCTGGCCACAGGGCCCAGGTGCTCTATTTAAGCTCAGACCTGGGCCTCCACTCCCTGCCTGAGTGGTGTTGTAGGATCTGCCTTATAATTGCTGTCTGACTCTGGCTACCTTCAGTAGACCTGCTCTTGTTTCTGATTTGTGGATTGATTCCTGGTTTGACTTTCTTCATCACCAAGATATTATCTGATGATGTGGACTTCTAGTTGAAGTCAGCTAGTCCTCAGACTAGCTCTGTTTGCCTTGCTTGGGTACTGTGGGGCTGGATTCTGTCTGGAAAGTACCTGCTATGCCAGAGTATTGCGCTCTGTTCCCTATCCCTTAAGGAACAGCAGCTCCTCAAAGCTCGCTAATGCCCAGTACCAACTGGGGTGGAGTAGCTTACATATTTGTGCACTGTACACCTTAGTACTATGTTGTCTAATTTTATCTACTTTGCAAGTGTCTACAAGTTTTTTTTTTTTTTTTTTTTTTTTTTTTTTTTTTTTTTTTTTTTTTATAAAAGCATGAGAACAGTAGTACTATGGTACTATGTCAGACCAAAGGTCCACAAACTTAAAACTCTATCTCTGGTAATAGCCAGTAGCGTACCTATACAAAAGAAAGCTGAAGTATAATACAGAGAATATTTCCCCAGTGTATTCGTCCAGTAATCTGTAGCTACAACAGTATTCTTGTGTCAAGTAGTTCTTGATTGATGTTTTTTCTTGTAACTCATCTAAAACTTAAACACACAAAAGCTTTGGGCATCTGTAACGTGCTGCAGTGGAGTTCCACAGTTTAACAATGCTTTTCATGAAAAAGTAGCTATCTTGTATTTTGATATCCATGACTTGATGTCCTCGGTTTCTATTGAGAAAACAGTGAATAACTGTTAATGCTTTCTGTGCCACCGACTTTGTAATACTAGTTGGCATTTCCCACAAGTTAGCCTTTCTTCCAAAGTGAAGATTCTTAGCATATTCAGATGCTTTTGTACCTTTGACCGTTCCTACTGTCCTTCTCCATATCTTTTTAGATTCTATTTTCTTCCTTACAACCTATGGAGATCAGAACTGCACRTAATATTCAAGATGCAAGCAAATTATAGATCTGGACTAAATAACGATGGTATAGTGATGTTTTCTGTTTTATCCTCTCCTCCTTTGTTAATGGTTTCTGAAATTCTGAGTGCACAGAACAGTTTCACATAAGTATCTGTCATAGTACCAGGATCTGTTTTGCATGCTAGTAACTAATTCAAAGACCGTGATTTCTGTGTTTTACACTTGTGCTTCACTTTGCATTTGGTAAAAGAATTTCATCCACCATTTTATTCCTCAGTCAGTCGTTACTATGAGATCTTTCTACAAACCTTTACACTCAGCTTTAGTTTTACTAGCATGAATATCTTAGCCCTGTCAAGAAAGACTGTCACCTTATACTACTCACCTTCTAGACTGTGTATGACTGTTGAAAAAGATGGATCACAAACACATATGCCTGTGGGTGACTCTGTTGATCTTTACTGTGGAAAAAGACTGGCAGTTAATTCTTCTTTCCTAGGTTTTAGTAAAGTTATTAATGGAGCAATGACTGTGCATGTTATTGTTTGTGTGCTCCTCACTATTGCATTGTTTATTCTAAACAAGACCTAGTCCTCCTGGTTGATGCTCTCCTCCAAGGTATTAACTTTTCATTCTGCTTTTTGTTCAAGGCTAATTTCTGATATGTTCCCATTTTCCTGAGAAGCATACTCTTATCTTGTGATACGGCTATATCATCAAGTTCCAGCTCCCTTCTACCTATTCATACTGTGCACAGTACTCTGGAGGAACAATACTACTTTTACTTCTCAAATCATTGGTTTTACAGAAATAGCTTGTAGTACTCCTTCTTTTAACAGTGCAGATCTTTGAAATGACAGAAGTCTTGGGTGTCTTATCTCCCCCCACCCCCAGCAATCTTTTCAGCAAACTGTCAGGAGGAGACAGTATGCTTAYACCCACAAAACAACCCATCTGTGTGTATTGCCAAAATTAACTGCCACTGAAAGTTTATCAGGGAAATATTCAAAATTCAAGTATATGTGCTGCTTGGTTCACCTTGTTAGAGCTGAAAAGTCTATGAGCTTGGCTAAGATTCCTCAATTGTATTCTCCTTTGACTATAAGGAAGTGAACAAAGAGAAGAGAGAATGGGCTTACAAATTGGTGATGAGGTAGCTAACAGTAAACTGTGCAGGTCTGTGCCACTGCCTCTTTTTACACATGAATTAAAATAGCAAAACACTAGAATCTAAAACAGAGCATGGACAGCACTGCTTCTCTTGCATGTGTTAGGAAAGCTTCTACAGACTCGTATTTGAGTAGTTTGGTTCACATTTTAAATGCCTTATGGTACAACAACTAGAGACTAAGTAATAGATTGAGAAGTTTTTTTTTTGTTTGTTTGTTTTTAAGTTCTGCTGGGTTATATTGTCTCATAGATCCTATTTTCAGCATCTGTTTTCCAGTTTGAAGCAACATGAGAATTACTAGCCTGTTTTTCACTTCGACAAAATGCTGTAATACTAATGAATCATGTAAAAGGCTGGACCAATTTTTCCTCGTATTATAATATTTTGCTCATCCATTCCCCTCTGGGAAGGAGCAGAAAATATTAGTAGGAGCTTTTAATGGATGAGGTTGGGGGATGGGGAGAGCAAGACCTATTTTTCTCTTGCAGAAGGGAGGGGGAAGGCTCAGCAGCTCTTCTTCCTCTAATTAGCATTTCCCCAGATTCCTTAGCACATTTGTTTCTCCTCCACTGGATGGCCAGAGCACTCTCCCTCTTCCTCCTCTCATGAGCACGGCAGGCTGGGGGCAGCCGCAGGGTGTCCCTGTTGCTGGGGGCGGTGCAGATGAGCGTCTCTGTTCGGTGGGCCTAGACGCACGCTCCCCCCGCCTAGTCACAAATGCACAAAACGGGGGGCTTTAGCCCCTCTCCCACCTACAACCCCCTTCCCCCAGCGAACCAGTCACCCTATGACCGGCAGGGCTTAGCAGCTTTCACTCCTCTAGTCTAAGAAAAGGAATGATTTCACAGGGTGTCACCTCCGTTGCTAGTTGCAAGACATGTAGCTTGAGACTACAATGTCCAGAAGGAACAGAATAATTTGCTTTTTTATTATTTTGTAAAAATTTCCAGCACTAACAGCCTCGCACGACGACTGCAGCTCTCGGGGGGCAGCCGAGGAGGCGGGCCGGGGAGCTCCCCGCGGCTCTTCGCCTCTCTTTCCCGGCGACGTGGGCAGGCGCCGCTCCCCGCGGGGCCG
>NW_028186337.1:256649-280118 GCF_003343005.1 Rhea americana
CCGCCCGCCCGCCCGCCGGGGCACGCCGCCCGAGCGGGCCATGAGCCGAGCCTCGCCGCCCTCCGAGCGCGGGTCGCAGAGCCATGCCAGCGTCGCCCCTGCCTGCTCGCATCTGGCTGGCGGTGCCGCAGCCCTGGTACGTCCCTGGGGTCGGGGCGCGGGGCGGGAGGGGACAAAGCCCCTCTGCTCGTTCGGGCGCCCTTCTGTTTGCGCTTTGGCTTCCCCCCCCCTTTCTTAGAGCGCTTGGCTGTCTGCGAAGTTGAGGTGCAGGGCGGGGAGGGAGGCGGGAAGGGGAGGCAGGGGCACCCCCGCGGCCCGCTGGCGAGCGGCAGTCTGGGCTCCGTGCCCGCTGGGTAGGGCTGCTCCGCGGCGGGGAGACAAGCCGGCGGGCGGGCTGCGGGCATTCACTTGCAAAACGCAGCGTGTTGGCTGAAAGCTCAAGGAAGTCCGCTCCCTGGCCACGCTGGTGCGTGCTTGCGCCGCAGCGGCAGAGCCTGCCTGCAGGAACCGCCGGGCCGGCAGCCTCCGCGCCTCCAGGCACCGGCCGGCAGCCTAGGCCCGGGCGGCCACAAAGGGAGGAGCGGAGCGGGGCGGCGCGGCGGCCGCCCCTGTTGAGCCCCACGGCCACCGCCGAGGCCGCGCTGCCCGGCACCGCCGTGCCGTGCCGTGCCGCGGGGCGGCCCCATTGTCCGCCCCCGACCCGCTGCGGCCGGGGGCGGCCGGGTCGGGCCACGAGGCGTCGCTGCCCCCCATACCCCCCTCCCCCGCGCGGCGGCCTGGTGTCTTGTGGAGCCTGGAGATTTGGTGCTGGAGACAAGCTGAGGGTGGTCGTCCCTGGCACACGGCCCAGGAGCCTGGGGAGGAGGATGCGGGAGGATGCCTAGTGGGATGGGTAAGGGGCAAGGGGCCTGCTGGGGAACAGGAGCAGTTAGTGGTCACAGGTATGGCCTGTGGCACCGAGGAGCAGCAGGGCATGCTGTGCTTGCAAAGGGATCTGACGGAGCAGTAGTCAACAGAGTTGCTCCCAGTCTGTCGTACGCCCAACCTGTTGGGTGCCCCAACAATATTTAAAGAGCGATGCAGGCCACATCACTTGCATCTCTGCCAGCCAAACAGCTGCCCAATGAAGTGAGATGCTCCTCCTTTAAGGGGGAGAAGGAAGTGCACAAATGGGCACCTAGAGCAGGGCAGGAGCACACTGATGTCAGTGTGCACCCATGTGTGTGTTAGCCCCTGTAAACACTCAGGCCAGGGAGCTGTACCGGTAGGGATCTGACCGGAGAGCTGTTTCCAGAAGCATTGATACAACTATGGTAGAACTGGACAAAGGTGCACTTGCAGCATTAGATATATGAAACATGGCAAAGCAGACTTAAAAGAATGGCATATAGGTCAAGAGTACCTCTTTAAATTTTAAAGGCAATAGAGAAACCCGTGAAAAYAGTAATAATAAAAACAATCTTCCGCGTGATAGCCGTTACTGTCACTCAGTACTCTCTTTAAGGTACTCTTGAGGAGAGGCGGAAGGCTCTTCCATGCAATGGTCACCTCATTCTCATTAACATCAGTCAATGCAAACTGAGAGTACAGATGGAGTTTATTATCTGTGGGCAAAATTGGACAGGTAGCATGGTCAGCCCTGAATGTAAAGGAAACGACTGGTTTATGCTTTTCAGAAGTAGTTTCTTTAGCAGCACAAGGGTAGTGGTGATTTGCTCTCGGAACGAGGCTTAGTTCTCCTAGACAGGAGATTGTGGAGCTGGTCAACAAGAATGGACTCAGTTACATGAAGCAGGTAATCAGGGAAGAATTCAAGCTGAGATGTGCCAAATAACTTTCTGATATTTATGATTTCTGTGAGACTTAAATCTTCAAAATGTAATAGTTCACAGTCCCTACTGATAATGTTTTATTATGGCTGGCATATTACCCCTGGTTGTTAAAACTGGCCTAAGCATTTCCATCCTGCTTTGTGTTTTCAGTTACTTACATTTCAAAACACCTTTCAGGCTGAAATTTTCCGGGCTTAATCTTTGCCTGAAGGTTCTTCCCTCCACCTCCCCCTTCATTTAATTGAGTTTGAGATAAGGTRATTTGGTTAGTTTTTTTGTTGTTGTTAAGAAAAGGCAAAGCCCCTAAACAATGGGGTCAAATATTGTCAGAAAGAAATTCAAGGTTTAAAACAGCATCAGTAGAGAATTAGAGAAGACTAGGCAACTATGATTAGCTGATTTTTGTGTGTGTGTTTTTGTTTTATTTTACTGTTTCTAATTCAGAGTAGGTGGAGTGTTCTGATGGGATGAGTTTCAGCTGGTGAGCATTTAGAAATTACTTAGTATTTTTTTTATTATTTTTTAGCATTTTCCCATGGTAAGAGCTGTGTTTGGCTGCACTGAACGGAAGTTAAAACAGACTCATACTCCTGTCTGAGTAGGATGGATGGTACTTGCTCAAGTGGTATGACGCTTTTAAATGGATTTTTGGTGCCAGTGTTTCTGAGCTTTAATCTGTTTTTGTGGCTCAAGTATGTGTGGTTCCTTGCTATTTTTTTTAACCATTTTAATGAGCTTTCCCTAAATGAGGATGAAGGGGTCTTTTTTTCTTTTCAGTGTTTTATCTGGTTTATCCACTGTGCGGGCTCCAAGGTGTATGCTGAAGTCACAACTTTGCAAATTGCTAAATATTGGTATCTCTTAATTCAGTGCAACTGAGAATGCATGTTTCACAGCAGTCCCCAGCTGCTCATGCGTTTGAAGAAAGTATGATGTGGTGGCAGCCCTGCCTCATCCAGACATACCCTTCAAGCCCAGAAGTAGTCTTCTCTATCCAGGAAGGATAAAAATTAGGATGAAGGTGTGGGTGCCTGATCTGCTGACATCATCTTGTGTTAACAATTTCAGCAGGAAAAGGGTTATGCTTTGAGTGTACACCTTTTTGAGAAGCTGAGCAGGCATCCTGCAATGCCTGTCCCAGAATTGCAGTTACACTAGTGAAAGGTTCTGCTCTAAGTCCAGATTTAATACAAGTGGATAAAATGTGCTTGCTTACCTTAACAGTGCTGTAATCCTGGAAAGTAAAATAGAAAACACAAGCATAGTAAAATAGAGAACAGTCGTTTTGAACACTGCATGACATTATAGAAACACCACTTCAGAAAGAGCACTGCAGAAGGAGCTCGGAAAGGCTGCATGGTGGTGAGTGACAGGGAACCAGAGAGGGTGCCTCTGCCAAGGCAACTGGAGGAGATGGGCTGCTGGCTTTAGAAAGGGAGAGAGGCCTCTTTACAAGACAGTGTGTAAAATAATTCATGGTACTGAGAAGGCAGACAAGTTTCATTTTTATTTCTTAACCAAAAACAAATGGATTAAAAATGATACATAAAGAAAATTAAAGTTATTTCCCCCTCTTAACCTGTTTGCCTTCTTTTCATATACAGTTGGTGCAGGGTATTTAGCAAGATTGAAAAGCAGATTGACACTGATAAAACTGAGAAGAATATCCAAATGATATGATGTAATTCTAAAAAGACTATGAAAATAGTATATATTTATAGGTGGTTTTGTATCTAATGTAAAGGTCAGACTTTCTGATTTCTGTTTCCTGTGGTGTCTCTTGGATCTTCCTGTAGAGCATTTGCTGCTGGAAGTCAAGATGCTTTTCATTTGAAGATTGTAGAGGTGTTATGACAGGTCCTAAATCTAAGTGTGGCYCATATTGCTTGGGACCTGTAAATTACTTTTAAGTGGCTTTTATGAAAGCTTCCAGGTCTATTTTCCCCACTGGGCAGGTCTTAAATGACTTTTTGAAAGATACCTAAACACTGAAACTAAATGTATTGAAATTAGTGCATCTGACTGTAGTGAAACCAGGCTATGTTAGTCCTAGCTTTGAGATTTTTCCTGTGTAGCTCTGTTATTTTCAGAGGTCACTTGCTTTCTCTCATGTCATAAGACTGCCACCATTTTATGAGAAYACATCTTTGAATCTTTTTTTTCCCATCTTCCAACAAAAATCTAATTATGAAACAGAAATTTCATGAACACTACTTATAAAAGGAAAGTTTGCTTTTTTGTGTGTAAAGAAAATGAAAGTAAATAAGAGAAGCAAAATTTTTTTTTCTAGAGACATACCAGTAATATGGGGTTAAATTCTGCAATTATTTTGAGGGCAAAATTCTCATTTTATTTGTTTGGAGTTTTGACAAAGACTAAAAAAGATTTAGCCCTTTGTTTGCTTTTTAGCAGTATTTGTTGAGGACTAAAGCAGTCAATGGGATTGTTTCAGATTTATTACTGTGAATGAGCAAAACTTCAGCAACTGGCTTTACAACCAGCTTTTGATTTTGCACATTAATTAGAAGAGAGGATTCAGCTCAAGTAACAAACAACTTCAGCATGCGCTGTTACTGTCTGAGGCAGTTCCTTCCAAAACCTTCCTGTACCTAGTACCTGTTTTACTTCATAGAGACGCTCGTCTTACTCTGCTCTCAGGAAGTATTTTGTAGGTCCCAACTGATTTGACTTTAAGATGAGAGGATTGAAGTAAGTTTAATGTCTCTCTAGAATGATAAGAACTGACAAATTATTACACTGACCCATGAAGTTTATATTTAATAGCCTTGCTATGTCAACATAAATATTCTGGGAATATAATAAATTTCTTGTTATGAAATGTGACTAGAGTGGTAGAGCTATTGGTTGTCCTTAGAAAGTGACATAAGACAACTTGCAACTGCTGCAAGTGTCTACATTGAGTTCATTACCAGTCCTTTAAATGGAAAAGGGAGGGTAAAATATATCTTCATATTTTGGAAAACAAAACTTGAATATTGAGCATGTAGCTACCTGATGTTGTGTTCCTAAATGTGGAAGACTAAGCAAAGAAGTAACAATGTAATTGAGTTATATTAGAAAGTTTTATTAAAAAATGTAAGACTTTTTTTTTTACCCAGCAGTTAAAGCTTTGTGATAGACCAGCATTCATCATGACTATGGGTTTGCTTTAAGAGAAGCCTTGCGAATAGGCAGTTCTCCCAAGAGCTCAGAAATACCTTGGAAGTCAGGTACTCAGAATCCCAGATAAATAAAACTGAAAGCCAGTATTTATAAAAGAAAAAAAAATMATTTAGAGGTCCATTGCCCAGATCTCTTGTGAAAAACAGGAATTCTTTAGTGTTGAAATTGAAACAAAACAGGTAAAGCAGCTATTATTGTCATTTCTGAGCAAGAGATGCTAACAGCCTTTACCACCTTGTCTAAAACACTGTTTAAGTGACTGGCAATTTCCTACAAATATCAGCATTCTTTGTTTACCAAGAAAAAGAAATCTTCAACCAGCATCTAATTTTAGGCCCTGAAAAGAAGCAACACTTTGGCTTTGTTACTTTTCTACCTCTTTGCAGGGCAGATCATTCTCTCTCTCCCTCTCTCTCTCTCTTTCTCTCTCCCTCTCTCTCTCTCTCCCCCCCCCCTTTTTTCTTAAAAAAAAAAAAAAAAAGTCTGACGTATTAACTTCAGTCCTGAAGTCATCATGTTTCAGCTTCTAAATGCAAGTAAAGACTTGTTATCACATAGTAATAATGACGGAAAAATAAAGCATTAATTTTTACAAGATTAAGTTATAAATCATTTTGAAGATCATGATTCCCAAATTTCCACAATAGCAGTGGCAACTGTTTATGTAGAAAAGTAGTAAGAAAAAGACTAATACACACTTAGTATCTTCAAAAATTCAGTCACTTTCCACTGATCTCATGTTTTCTCTTATCACTCCACTTCTGTTTCAAGGTTGATAAAGATGAAAAGCTTTATCTCCTCTTTTTTTGGACCCCTCCTCATGCACACATTCGCATTTTGGCTGGCCTTCTTGTTTAGTTTCTTTCTTCCTTGCTTTACTGGCTGTAGTCTCTGAAAGTAGCTTGCATTTCCTCTCTTACTACTGTTATGTAGCACAGGCCACTAATGGCTACAGATAACACTGCCTGCTGCTTGTTTCCAACTGGTTTTACAGGCCTCCAGGCTATTCTTTGGAATGAAGAGCCTAGTCTCATCAGAACAGCAAGAAACTGGGCAGCTTTTTGCAGACTGCCAACAGATATTTCATGGACCTGTTGGCATGAATCTGGTACCCTCCTTGATACTCAGTTCATGAAATGACCAGTAATGGCAATGTCTTCCTCCCCCCATGCCAGAAAAGGAGGAGGAAAGCACTCAAATTACCTTAATTTCAACTTTGTATTTATTTTGCTATTTCAGTGTCTGGTCCGGGTGTTACAGAACATTCTTGTGGGGAGCTGTTCAGGTACTTCTATGGCCGGTAAAGTATTATGCACAGTTAGCAGTGTATGTATATTTAGTCTCAGCAGGTTGGATATTTTGCTGTGATGGAACAGGGGTGTTACTAGTTTGCTTATCGTGTGTGTGGTGAGCAATATTTTCTGATCTGACATTAGAAACATGTTGAACCTTTTCTATTACATTACTGTTGACTCTGAAATGGTATTTGCTCCAATATGTGAAAACTGCTGTCTCAGTAATAATGTTAGTCTGATAGGCTTATGTAACATGAATGTATAGTGTAAAATAATTAGAGCATGTTTAGGTGAGATTTCATTTATATGTTGTAGTATACAAGCTGAGTGAGCTTRCTGCTGCTGAAGAAAAAAGAACTAGGCTGCAAGAAAGCTTTAAATAAGCTGTTCTAAAAGAGTTTGGGGAGTATTGTTAGCCTTAGGCTGTACTCTGCTGTCTGTGAAACAAGTGGTGAAGTGATGGGCAGCCTGCTTAAGGCTATGAGAAAGTCAGAAGCATGGACTCGACTTTCCCTGGATTTGCTGTTCTTTGCTGTTGCTCAGCATGAGTGAGCTGCCGCTGTGCTGGTGTAGAGCGCTGCAGCAGCATGCGGCTCTGCAGAGGCTGCGCTAGACCAGCCTGGCGGCAGGCTGATGAGCTTATCTGGGTGCAGCGCAGTGCTGTTCAGTAYGGACGGTCCTAAGCTGTTAGCACCGCTTGTGCTAGAGGTGTGTTTCTGTAGTCCGGGGGTCTGTTCTGCTTGCAGAGCTGCTTTTTGCATGCTCTGTGCGTTTTCATTTGCTCTGTCAGCCGGACCTGGCCAATGTAGTAACATCAAGCAGCTGTCATTTCTGGAGTACCGGTGTAGTTCTCTCAGCCTTCAGCAAAATCCCAGACCAGGCTCTGGGTAAGTGTGGCCTCTGTGAGATTACCCTGCTGGCTTCAAGATGGAATTGAGAACAGGGGAAGGGGAGTGTACTCTGGCTCACCAGCCATCTGAGGTGGTGTTGCCTGGAACACAGCAGCATGCTTCTTCCCTTTTCCACTTCCTCCCAAAGTTAGTGTTTCAGACATCATCCTCTTCCCTGTTCTCTCTTTCTTTCTCTTCCTGTCTTCCCTCTTCCAGCAATGGGGTGCAAGTGAGCTGTAGGCAACTTGCTTTGGATATAAGGAATTCACAGGAACGGTGAGGAAGGTGAGGTACCCTCCTGTCTCAGACTATAGAGAGTCTTGATCAGGATCTGCCAACTCCCATTTTTAGGGTGCCCCTTGTCTTCCTGTCTGGTTTATTCAAATAGACAAAGCTCCAAAAGCCTTCCATAGATACTTAAAAGCAGACATGTAGAAACTATATACTTAAGAGAATTGCTTTACATGTAAAAAAATATCCCCTACTTTGAAATAAATTACTCAGGAGCAAGAAGAATGTGGGTATTCACTTTGAAATAAATTACTCAGGAGCAAGAAGAATGTGGGTATTCACTGTATCCTTTGAGATATACAGTTTGTGTTTAGGAAATTTGGGGACTTATGCATTGCAGTCATGTTTGGGGACAAATACATCGGACAGACTTTGTATTATTTTGTTGCAGCAAAATATGACAGTAGTCATAATGATGGAGCAAAGACAATTGCTTACATAATACATTTCTTTGGTATAACCAGACAGAGCAGGACCAAGGCTTGTGATACATGTTGTTCGGATACATTACCCAGGTGATGACATTTGGAAGAGCTATTCTTTTGTGGTCCTGTTCTTCTTTGAGCAGTGCTCAAAATGTGAATTAACCATCTTCATGGAGCTAGTTACTTCTTTCATTTTACCTGGAGTAGCACCATGGTGGGCAGGCTGCAGATGGCAAAAGAATGAGAGACCCTCTTGTGAGGATGTGTGAATGTGCATGAATACTAGATAAACTCAATTTTACTCTCTCYTGCATGGTCATTATAGTGATAGGTGTCGGTTTTATGTTCAATAGTGTGTTCATGGACATAATCTGACTTGTTCTTAATGAAGTGGAGTGGAGTTAATGAACCCTTAATAAGATTGTAAAAAAATCAAGCTTCTCAGAATTAATGTAAAACAATAAATATGTGATGTTGCCTGATCACTTGAGCTTTGTTCACTTTTTCATTTGTGTTGAAGACACAAATGCAACTTTTCTGTTTTGTAATCTACTACTAGTATTTTCAAAGCTTCTGTGTTAATTAAACCTAAAGTCTGATGCAAATATTTCTACTTTTACCTGTGTAGCTTTAAATATTATTTTAAAATAGTCAGCTTAACAAGTGCTTCCTTGGTTTATTAGGATTACGTTAATATTATTTTATACCTTTTTCTGTTTCAGAGTTAACTCTGTACCACTACAGAGACCAGCAATGGGAGTGTACAGTTTTCTATTGAAAAGTTCTCTCAAGAGCTCATGATATTTTCCATCGCCCCTCTTAACATTTCTACATTCAACAGCCATGGCTCATCACGCAAGGCCTTCCAGATTAGTCAAAAAGGAAGAGTTAGGCAAAAGGAAAACTAACCAAGGCAAAAAGAAATCTGGCCAAGTGAGGAAAAAAAACAAAAAGACTTCCACAAAAGCTGTTACTTCTGGAAAATGCAAAAAGACAGCACAAGAAAAAGATGTTAAGAAAAAACAGCAAGAAAAGAAACCAATCATGAGCTCATCAGGTAGACTTCTCAGGAGCAGTGTAACCAGAACCTTGTCTGGAGCATCTTGGGTGAGTTTGGAGAAAGCTGACAATATTCTCTTTCACAGCCAGGATTCCTTCAACATCAATGGCTTTACAATGTCTCTCCGTAACAGATCATTCTCCCGTAGATTGGCCCAAACTCCAACAATTGCAAAACCCAAGAAAACTTCAGCACAGAAAAGGCTAGAAACAAAAGAAAAACACGAACAAGAAGCCCTGGCAATAATAGAAGAAAAAAATGTTGAAGCAGGCGAAAGCATTTTGAAACAAGATTTAGTACAGAATGAATTAGCTCCTCTTCTTGGAGACGATAYGCCATGCAGTGCAGATAAAGAGCCTGCCACCAAATGTGATAGTCAAGACAGAGAGGGAGAAATACCTGAAACAAATGACTCCATTCCAAAGAGTCGGGTAGCTGATGACAATGCAGAAGTGTCAGAAGTGGAGTATAAGCAAGAAGAGCTGCCCTGTGAGCAGACACCCAGCCATCTCAATACGGGTAGTTCAGTCGAAGCATTTGTTGAAAATGCTGTGCTTGTGCTTCCATCTTCTCCTTCTGATTCTATAATCGCCTCTGAATCAAACTCAAAGGTACTTTTAGAGACTCCCTTTGATCCAGTGCCTAACAGTGAAGAACCTGATTTCAAGTCCAACTCTGTCAATACCTCAGACCTCAGTTCAGCAGTACCATTAGAAGAGTTGGGCCCACATGCTGAATCTCATGTCCAAACAGAGTTGGATCTGGTGCTAGCTAATAAAGAACATAATTTGAATTCTACATCTATATTTACCTCTGAACTGAACTCACAAGAACATTTAGAATATTCAGACTCACTTGCAGAATCCTGCTCAAAAATAGACTGGGATTTAGAGTCTGTGAATAAAGAACCTGTTTCAAATTCCAACTCTGTTGCTGCCACTGAATCAAATTCACTTTTACATTTTGAATGCTCAAGTTCATTTATAGAATCACACATAAAATTGGTTATGGATTTCGTACCTGTTCACAAAGAACTTGACTTGGATTCTGATCTGAGCTGTACAAGGGAGACTTCAGAATCTGACTCAAAAAACATACTTTCCGTATGTGAACCAGCTTCCAATACCTCTTTAAACAATATTGAAGTGGAGGAAATTGAACAGCTTGTTAAATGTATTGATGCAGAAACTTCAATTTCGAATTCAGGTAATGTCCCCACTTCATCATCTGATGAGGAAAAAAGCACAGTGGATAAAATCTGCAGTGAAAGTTCTGGACAATTCTCTGAAGGTTTTGTTTCAGTGTTGCCTTCAAGCACAGAAATCTCTGCTTTTGCCTCTGAGAAAGCCATAAATGTAGATTTGCCAGCTGACTCAAGACTGCAGCATAATGATTATTCATCACAGCTGGAGAGTGTTGGAATAAACTTGAATTTGGTTCAGGACAATGCGAGTGGCAGCACTGAAGCAGTAGAGGCCTCAGGGCCATCCTCTCTTACAAATCCAGCTTGTGATTACCCTGTTCCATATTCATCTTTGCTCCCTATGCTAGAAAAAAAGAAACGAAGGCGTTGTGGAGTCTGTGAACCTTGTCTGCGGAAAACAAATTGTGAAGAATGCAGCTGTTGCAGGAAACGCAAAACTAGTCACCGGATATGTAAAAAGAGAAAATGCGAAGAACTGAAAAAACCGCCACCACCAATAATGCTACCTTTTGAGGTAAGCCAACAAAGTTGTARATTAAGTCATGCTTGTGAAGCTTCAGGTACATATAAAACAATGCTATAAAGGGAAATGTTGGTTATTGTATGGCTTTAGGCAACTTATGGTTACTGTTGGACATAGAACACTGAATAGTAGCTTTCTTTAGTTATCTATACAAGTTCTGAATAAGCCGCACTAGTGTTGTTATTCTTCTGGCTGTGTAAATGCATAAAACCAGAGGTGAGTTTGGCTTTAACTCTTTGTTCCAGATCTTGATGTATTGGCCAGAACAAGTCATTGAAGACATGAAGGAGTTAGAAGGGTATAAGTGCAGAATGGCAAGGGGGAGGAGGGAAATGAGGATAGTCACTTAAGAAATGGTAAATTCTTAGGGAAAGAGTGTATTTCAAAATACCCTAGGTTAAAAGGCAAGATAAGGCTGCTCACTCTTTAACTAGAGTGAAAATAATTTGCTTGTGATGGTCCACATTTGGTGAAATTTACGTATATAACCTTTAGGCTCAAATTGTAGCTGCGTTTTCCCCTTTCACCTCTCTCTGCCTTTCTAATTGTCTGTTCTTCTATTTCTCTCACTTCTCTTCTCCTGCATCTTTCCTTATTTCTTTCACCATACCCCACGTACATACTTTCTTTTCTGTGTTTCTTACTCATTTTTCTGATCCATCAGCCTTTTATAACCCAGGTCATTACTATTGGAACAGAGAGGAGGGAAAAAGACAGTCTGTATGCCCCTGTGATAACAGCACTGACCACCTGAGAGATTTCAGTTCAAGATCAGGCTTTAAATCAGGTAAGTAGGGAATTGAACATAGTTTTCCCACATCCCAACTAAGTTTCCTAATCTCTGAGCTACAGAGTTATCCTCTGTGTTGCTGTCTTTTGTTGGGAGTGTTACGCTTTGTGTCAACCAAGAGCGTCTGAGTCAGGGAGATGCTGTCTCCGTAGTTAAGCCACGGGGACATTTACTTTGGGATGTGGGAAAGTCAGGTTCAAATCTCTGCTCCAGTATGTACTCGAAGTGGAACAGCTCATACTGGAGAGAATGCACCTATAAAACCTTTCTCAGTAAAAATTTTGTTAAAATGACTTGTGCTTGTAACAGGYAGAAATCCCAGTTAGCTACATAGATTCAGGAGGTCTATGCTTTTACTATTCTGTCCTGTAACTTACCAGAATTTGCAGACACATCCATCCTGTTTTGAAAGCAAGCAAGCAAAAAGAAAAATCTAACATTAGTGAGGGGTTATGATTGTGTTTATAGGGGAAGTATATTTTAAATGATAGTGCTTGGGGGAATAGGTTTAAACAGCTTGGCCTAAGGTTCATTGAAATTGTTTTTGCTTCTACAGCACCTGAATACCCTAAAAAAAAAAGTGAAGGAAGGGGCAATTAAAATGTGACTTGCAGATGCATAATACAGCAATAAAGGTTATAGAAGCTGATCCTGGCATTTACAGCAAGAGAGGGGCATAATAGCGACATTATGTCCTTATATTTAGCCAGTGGGACTGAAGAAGCTCATGAAGAGAATTGGTGGAGTGGAGATAGCAAGTGATTTAAAAGCCATGAAAAAAGGGCTTTGGCAGGGTCAGT
This sequence comes from Rhea americana, assembly GCF_003343005.1. Lineage (NCBI taxonomy): Eukaryota > Metazoa > Chordata > Aves > Rheiformes > Rheidae > Rhea > Rhea americana. The sequence goes on from NW_028186337.1 coordinate 268,943, forward strand.
GAAAGGAAACACTCCAGCTTTTCTGTCAACCTTTGTTTTCCAGGCTAAACATACTTATTTCTTTTCTTGTATCTCAAGCTGACCTTCTCCTTGCAGATTAGCTTTGCCCCTTCACCTCTTTCCTCTTTAGGCACTCCTTTTGCTTTCTTTATGAGAGAATTCTTGCTTATGTTCCTTTCAGTGGCAGCTTATTTCATGTGTGCTTTTATTTTATAAAAATGGTCATATTTTATACAATGCCTTTAGAGCTGCACCAGAGGCCTCCTTCTTTTCTCATTAAATTTCATCCTATGCTTCAGAGTATTATGTGGAGGAAACGGAGTATTCTTGATGTTTAAGAATATGTCAGGTATTTTCTCATGAAATTATATTTAAATGAAACCTGGTGCCTTTTCTGATATTTTTATAAACAAGTCTTTGTCTTGTTTGTACTCCTTAGGAACTGCTCTGAGAAAATGAAAGAGAAAAGTATGTCTATGATGTAGATGTGATATGAGTACTCTTTAAAGATGCTGAGGTACAGGGGAGGTAGTGGGGGCTGGAAAACTCAGTATTGCTCTGTTCAGAAGCTGTCCTTCAGGTAAAATTGTAGCAGTCCAGAAAAGAATTCCATGGTGTTTTCCTAAACTTCTAGGCTTTGACTGCAACGATTGGAACCTCTGTGACGGTAACTTGTTTCAAACAGAGGGCAACTGGGAAAAAACTGGAGGTCTCTGTCCATGGTATAGAAAGTGAACATAATAATTAAGAGAAATTAGGTTGGCTTCAGTACATTCCTTGTTTGAAAGAGTCCTGTGTCTCTTCCTCTCTCATGTTGGTGGAATGTAAGCATTTTTTGGAGGTGATTCACTGGGAGGAGGGTGTAGGGGATAGATGTTCTCTGAATGAGCACGGTTTAAACACTGATGTTTTGCCTTAAAGGGAATTATCCCTTCTTTTTTTAACTGAACAGTGCAAAGCTCAATTCAAGTCTGTGAGAACTCTGGTATAGGAGTTGGTAGTTCTTACACACTGTTTTTTTTTTTTTTTTTTTTTTTTTTTTTTTTTTTTTTTTTTTTTTTTTTTTTTTTTTTTTTTTTTTTGTGCCTTTAAAAGAGAGATCTTACATGGATTTACTGTTAGAGCAAGGCCTGGTTGGTAGCATCCATGAATGTAGTTTGAAGTGTATGTTCCAACACATGTGCACAAGCATTCTACCCTAAGAGAGTATTGGTTGCATGTTTGGAGCTGGTTTGGAGTTAAGTTACTGTTACTTTCACTAATTCACACATAATCCAGCTAAAGATTGGAAAACTATATTGGGCTTGAAAATATCACTTAAAAATAACATTCACATAAATGTTCAGTGATACTTACGTTGCTGAATGTAATGGGTTTTGCAGTGACATGACATCATGAAAGTCTGGATAAAGCATTGTGGGCTGTAGTTCATAGCCCATGTGTATAGCAACGTTGTTTTATGAAGTGCTCTTCTTCCTGAAGGATTCATGTCGTGGCTGTTTTACTAGGAGTTGGTAAAAATTAAGAAAGAATCCTAAAATATATAGGGAAAAAAATAGACTTACTGTTTTTTAAAAGAGAAGTACAGTAAGTAAGTAAAATGCAAGTAAGCTTTGAACAAAAGAGGAAAAAGGTTTTATATTCAATTACCATCCCTCTCACAGTGAATAATAGAAGAACATTTTACAGTAAAAAGAGTTTTGAGAAGTTCACATATGTACATGAATGTGAAACTTCTGTATTTTGTCTTGTCTTTCTGAGACTGTTGTTTTCTGAAATAATACAGTAGTTACTGAAGGGTATTTCACAGCTTTTTTTTTTTTTTTTTTTTTTTTTTTTTTTTTTCCCCACCAAAAAGCCTGTTGATTTCAAAAAGTGGTCTTTTTTGTTGCTCTTGAGTCATCAGGTATGTCTGGTTTGTCTGGATCTGCTGCAATGCAGGGTAGAATTCAGATTTCAAAGCTAGTGTTAGATAGGAAAGGAGGCCATAATTAATTTTATTATCTTTTTTGAAAGAAAAGGATTTCAGTTTTGCACAAACAGATTTTGCAGATGGAGCAGCATGCCCTCAGGATTAAAGTGCTGTCTCTTGAGTGCTTGCAGGCCTAATGGGGTATAATATGAGCTGGCCGTGGTGCACAGTAGTTGCRCTTTGTGACTGTGCCGAGGACTGTGGCTCTCTTGTCTGCCTCCCAGCTGGCCAGGACTCCCTAGGCATAGCCCTAGACCACAACGGCACCAAGCTGCGCAGCCTAGGTTGTTCCTGAAGTGAACTTGCAGAGTTTCATAACGTGCCACCGGTGCTCCTCTTGCCAAAAGCCTGTAACACACACAGGGCTGCTTTAGAGCCATGGTGAAACTGGCTCTTGCCAGGAGCCCTGATCTTGGAAGGCCCCTTTCTACATGGCAGAGGTTGCCACCTCACCCACCCCACAGCCTGCAGGCAACAAGGCTTTCTGGAGAGCTCCCAGCTCCCCTGGAGGCTGTGGAAGATGGGGTGTTCTGGAGAGCACCTGACCCCTCTGGAGGCAGGTGGGTCAGTTGTGTGTAGCGGCTGAAGGTGTTAGCGGATGCTGCGAGCAGCCGGCTGGAGCCCCAGCTGACCGCGGTTGCAGCCTCCCTCCAGAAAGGGCCAGGGCCACTTGCATGGTGTTTGCAGGTCCTGCTCGGGCAGGACCTGGAACAGCTGAATGCCAGGATGCTTTGCAGGCAGGAAGTGCTGGGCAAGGAGAGTGGCTCCCCTTCACTTCCCCACCTACCTGCTGTCCTGGGCTTCTGCTTCCTCAGGCTGCCCTTCAGGCGAGCCCTCTGCCTCTAGGTCTGCTGCTCTGCCCCCTCATCCTTGGCACTGTTTTTATTACCATGAAGAGTTGCATCTGTGCAAGAAAATATTTTGCTTAGAGGTGACCAGCGAAAACTAGAGTTCATATTTGACAACAGACGAAATGAGAATTAGCAGGACCTGAAGTAAACAAGTTTGGAAAAAAAAAATCAAGGCACAGAGTATAAGTTCCCTGGGTTTACCCAAGTATGTCAAAGCATCTTATTTAATAGTTGTAATCTGAGTAACATGGAAATACTAAGTAACAATAAGGCTTGCTTAATTGTGGGTTTTTAATGTGCTGCCTAAAACCCAGGCATGTTTAAAAAGGATACTATAATTAAAGTTGGTTAGGAACTTTTCAATGAACTATTTTTGAATAGAAAACAGTGATTTAACAGAAAGCTTTCACAGATATTATCTGTTCTGATCAAACTCTTTTGGGAAAGTTTCTCAGATCTAAAACGAAATTTCTGCTTTTTTTTTTTTTTTTTTTTTTTTTTTTTTAAGGAGGTGAGGTAAAAGACAGAATTATTAGATTAATTTGATGGCTAGGGCAATTGGCTGATGGAGCCTGATGGCTTGAACTTTGGTCTTCCACATCCCATCTGTGTCTGGTTGAATTTTTAGAAGGTTGGTTCTGCTTTGGAACCCAACCAATTGTTGAAAACTCCAAAAATAAAGTCAAACGGATTCATGTTTTCTAGCCAGACGTCGTTATAATCAAGAAATTTAGACTTTCTGTGGTATTTTACAGCAGATTGCAGAAGTACTGAAGTCTGTTAAATTTTAAAATAAGGGTGCACAAAGCCATTCCTCTTGAAAATGATACTTCATAGTTTTGCAGGGAAGTAGTGTGTGGACTAGTGAAGTTTGGTAGCATGTACAGCCAAAATGAGCAAAATTATATGTGAAATACCCAATGGATGCAAGGCTAGGAGTTGGAGCGGTGCGGTTTGCTCTTTCTTTGGCGTACAGCATGTGTGTGTGTGTAAAGTAATTTTTACACCTTGGCATTCTCTGTGATGCTGGGTGCGGACTATATTAAGGATTGAATTAAGGGTAGTGGATTAATTTGGGRTCTAGTTAGCTTTAGAGTGTGTGTTTAAAAAGTTGCTTCCTCACTGAACCCTGCTCCTAAGTCCCTGTGCTAGTTTCCTGTTTTTTACGGTGACATTTTTCTTATTTGAAGGGAAAAAAATATTTCTCTCCTTTCTTATATTAAGGATCCGTCTAAAGAGGGAAAACTGAGTAACAAGGAAATCTGAAACTACAGCCTAAGTAGTGTCCAATRCACATAGCAGGCAGATTGGGGACTAAATTGGTGCACTTTTATTGTAATAATATTAAGTGCTACTTGGTAATTTTTGTTGTAACTTCTGGTGCTTCTTTCGGCTGCTGCTTAGTGCATAAGTGCACTAAGGTGCTCATCAGGGCCTGAATGAGTATGCTGAACAGTTTTTGGCTTTATGTTCCTAAGCAAATAAAATAGGTTGGGTATTTTTTTTTCTGAACTGTAAAATATCTTAGGTATCCAAAGCTGCAAAGAAAAATCAGATCACTGAGTGTAGGCACCTCTTTTGTTTTTATTATGACTGAAAACCCTTATAAACTTGTGGTATTTTAGGAAAGCATTGTTTTATTTTACCTGGACCTAAATCATATTACCTCTGTATGAAACTCTAGTACAACAGATGAGGAGTTTAAATATTAGGTAGTGTCAGACAAAAGAAAAAAAAAAAAAAAAGGCAACAGCTTTCTCTCATTGAATTGATATTGTTTAGTTGATATGGTACAGAATTAGTTGTGGGTCCAAATCTGCGTGTTTGCTCTACTTGCCTAATGTGCACCAATAACGAAACTGGAATTGCACGTAGGATTCAACAGTAGATACAGAAAACAGTTTTAAATTGCAATTTGTAGCTGCAAAGCTGAAAAGATGCTCTTCTGTCAGCACGTATGCTGCATGGATACAGTTGACTTTCTCTTYGAGATATCAACTGAAAATTGCCTTATTAAGCATCTCAGTGAATAGTAATAGGCTAAGGTAGGTACTTTGCAATTTGTTGTCTCATGTTAGCAAGTAGGTTTATCACTTTGGGATGAAGTTACTACCTCTCCGTCCCATTCAACACCTCACACAGGTGGTGACATGAGAAAATAAGATTGTTTGCATTTGTAATCTCTCTACATTGTAATTGGTTTAGGACAGATACTTTCTCTAGTAGATGCTGTAAAAAGAGAGCAAAAAATGAGTCTTCCCTTGCAGCAGGGTAGCTGCGGGCACTGAGCACTGGGCCAGCTGTGCAGGCGGCACTGGTGGCCATGGCAGGGCTGCGCGAGCCCTCCCTGGCAGGTCGCTGGCACCTGGCAGCACCAGCTGTAGGGCCATGGAGGTTGCAGGACCCCCAGCTCTGGGCTGCCCTGCCCCTGCAGCCACCGCGGGCGAGCTGTGGTAGCAGCGTCTCCCTGGGGGTGCGTGCGGCAGGGGCTTGGCTGCAGGCAGCCTCGCTGGAGCGGGCGCCGAGGCCCCAGTGCACCTCCACCTCTGCCCACCTCAGGATGTGGGGGCCGCCTGCCAAGCGCGTGCCTGGCCTACGCGCAGGGGTGTGTGCAGGTGCACAGCAGYGTGCGCCCAGGCTTAGCGTGTGCACGCGTGTGCGTGCCCAGAGGCGGGTGCTCTCGGGCTGTGTCCTCGCCTGACCCCGCATGCAGCCTGCCCTTACAGAGCTGAGTGGGTGGGCGCGCTGCCGCCGCCGGCGGGCCGGGCCGGGCCCCGGCGTGCACGCGCCCGTCAGTGCGGGGCCGCGCGCGCGGCGGGGCCGGCTCCGCGGAGTCCATGCCGTAGCTTGCGGGCGGCCGCTGCGGCGCCCGTACAGGAGACCCTTTGTTTGGGCAGGGCCGGCGCGAGTGCGGGGCGGGGGGCGCCGCGCGCCGCGCCTCCCCATTGGCTGGGGCCGCCCGCGGCTCCTGTGGCGGGCGGTATGCCCGGCGCGTCGCCGCGCGCGCGCGCGCCGGGGGGGGGGCGGGGGGAGGCGGGGGCGGGCGCGCGCCCGCCCGCCGCGGAGCCGCACGAGGCGCGCGCCCGCGACGCCGCCTGGAGGAGGGCGACGGCGCGGAGGGCGCCGCTGCGGCAGGAAGCAAGATGGCCGCCTCGTGGGCGCCGCTGTGAGGAATGCGGGGCACCAGCGAGGCCGGCTCCGGGGGGGCGGCCGGGCCTCTCCCCTCGGCCCTCGGCGGCGGCGCTGCGAGTCGGGGCGGCAGCGGGGGGGCGCCTCGGGCCCCGACAGCCCGCTAACGTGCTGCACGTAAAGCATTCTGGGTATTTAAAAATGTTGCAGTTTAATAATAAAATTGGAGATGCCTGCCTTTGTGACCGCAACTTATTCTGCAATTTGATGTTTTTTTAGGTTCTAACTGAAAACAAAAGACCTCAGAGGAGGAAGCAAAGAGTTTTAAAGGTAACCAATAATTGCTTTGCTATTTATCCCCTCCCATTTTAAGCAGTATTCTCTTGTCCTATAGAATAGGAAATCAAAGGGTTAACTTCTGGGAAGCAGTGTTTTCCAGCTATTCAGGAGATTAGCTAATTTTAAAAGCACAGAACATTTTCTTTTTTTTTCCCCTCTCTCTCTCCAGCATGTTGTATACATATTTGGATCTTTCTGTACGAGTCTGCAGACTAAAAAGTTTGCCTTCCATTGTATTGAAGATCCGTTTTAGCTTCTTCTATTCCTAGTTTATTCCTTCCAAAGGTAATAGTTGATTTTTTTGTTGTTTTTTTTTTTAGTATGCAGGTTTTATGGCATCTGAAATTAAGTACAAGATGTCAGTGTTCATAAACCAAGTTAATGAAATTGGAAATTTCCTGCCTACATAACTGTACTTGCAGTTTCCTTTTTTCTTTAAGCTTTGCAATACCTAAAGTGAAACTGAAAATTTCAAAAACTTACGGCAGTCTTCAGTTTCACATGGCAATACCTTTCTTTGAGAYTTTTAAGCTGGTTATCTTTCATGATAACACGATAACAAAAGATGTGTATTTCAAATTAAAACACTTTTTTAATAACAAAACAGTATTATTGCATTTATGGCTTATTTTTTTAAAAAAATAACTAGTAATACATACTGCATTTTCAGTTCATCAGGATATTTTAAATAGAAATAAGTCATGACTTCTTTCAGAACTAAAATGTTGCAGGGTAGATAGTACAAACTTACTGTAAAATGAAGCTAAAGAAAATAAGAAGAAAATGTTATGTTTAAACTTTTATTTTACAGAACTATTTTTTTATATCAAGTACAGCTAAATGGTTTCAAAATGTTTCTGGACATGGTAGATTTGATAAATGAGTATCTGTAGTGTCATTTGTTTCAAAAACATCCCAGTTCTTAACAGTTTGATTCCACTACTGAACATTACAAAACTTGCTTAAAAGATTTATAACTTACCCAGTAAGGCAAAATTAAGTTAAATGTTGAGATTAAGGAAAGAACAAGTAAGTGTATTTGACTTGAAAGTATATCCAGTCTCAGGAGTGTCTCTGTCTCTCTTTTGATATGGTAGTAGTTGTGCAAAACACCTCTTTGTGTGTTAGGAGTAACTGTGGTAGTACAACACTAGCAAGTGCACTGTCTTTCTTTCATCAAATAAATTAATTCATTAAAAATATAGCATGTTTCATTGTCATGGATATGCTTTTAATTATTTATTTGAATTACTGCTGCTTTTGTAGCGCAGCGCATGGGCGTAGTTAAAGCTTTAGCATTTGTTTATTATTTTGGGCAGTTGATACTAATGTGCAAAAGAAGGTCTTTTTGTAAGGAGTCATTTAGTTTTGTAATGTGTATCACACTTGTGTTGAAATGTGTGGGGTTTTTTTCTTTTTTGTCCATAAGTAGATGTGTTATAGTATGAGTTCATAGTGTCTCCAGTTTTCTCACTTGAGTTCATTTTACCACTGTTTCTGATTTGATGGCAGGACAGGTTGCTATGTAATATGATGCTGTTGTTTCTCTCCATTCCCAAAAGCTTTTTGAACATTTTTTTTCCTTGACTCTTAGATGGAAAGGCTTGTCTGTTTTTATGCATATTTGTACTATCATGTTAGTCCTCGGACTTTTGTTTATTTTTGTTTTGACTTTTCTTTTGATGAATTGACTGTACAGTGTTTCCTCTTTGGTTTTAGATACTGTAGTTTGTGTCTTCGAGTATTTTGTCTTTGTTTTGTGGTGCTGAATTGTATTTGGTAAGAGTTCTTCACTTGCATATACCAAGAGGGGTGTCGTATTCCGAAGGAATTTCATGGAAGTGTGTAGGTTGGAGGTGCTAGGATTTTACATTGTTTTGGGGAAAACTTGGTCACTTAAATTGGGCTGTGTCTCTCTGTCAGCTGCTATAAACTTACAAACTTACAGAAAAGCTGCATAATATACAGACTTCTTCACAAGGGCRTTTCAGAAATAAAACACTAGTGTATTTTTTTTCTAACCTGCCTTTTTTTTTATGTGTGGGATCAGTATGTAAATTACTATTGTAATAATACCTGTTGAATTACAACTCCAGCCTCTGATTTAATGATCAGTAGTGGTTGAGTAAATCCAGCCAGTGACGTGCTGAAAAATTAAACAGAATATTTGCATTTAGTGGCTTTTTGCATTGTATTTTGCCACCAGTGTAAACTTTCTTACGGGAAGATTTGTATTACTCTAATAATAAATGTATTTAATTTCTCTAGTTGTCCTAGATTTTTGTAGATACATATTCATTTATGTGTGTAGCTAGGATATCTTTCAGGTTTTACTTTTATAGAACCAGCATGTTCACAAAATCTTCTGTGCAGAGAGAAAATAAGCAATGCTTTACTGTTGAAAATGAGTTGGACTGATATAAATATTAAGACTAAATGTGATACATACTGTTAACTCTGTGATTTTTGTTTATTATATGTCATTTTTTGTTTATTATATGTCATTTTCCGTGTTTTTGTTTTACTTCTTATTGGTTATTGTAAGAGGAGTCATTTAGGAAATTCTTCTGTGCCATAAATACCCTATTAGGTTCTCCATGTTTATTTTGAATCAACATCTGAAATACTCATCATTTCTAGCAAGCAGATGCTCACTGCAGAAAGAAGCAGTGTGAGTTCATGGAAATGGATAATAAGGAAAGAATACTTGTAGTTTATCTTGCTAACCTTGTATGCCTTCCTCAGTTAAGCAGACAGCTCTTCTGCTTTATTCCTGATAATGGAAAATCTATTTGAACAGATTGGTAAATTAAAATTCAGTTACCTGCATTTCAAAAGGCATACACACTCTGCTTCACTTACATAATAATACTATTTTCCTTTTAGCTACTTAGCAAATTCTCTCACTCAGTTTGGGCAGTGCAGTGCACCTCTCCTTAACTGTGAGGAAATGTTTGTAATCGCATGCAAGTTTATAACACTGAACTCAGAAGAACAAGACTGTGGAACATGGCAACATATTATCAGGGAAATCTACAGTTATTGAGTACAGCTAGCAGTGGAACTACTAAGGAAAGCTCCCACACATCAAGATACAGCTGATGAAGAAGTACAGTCCATGGTCTTCGTACTAGGTTCTGCAAAGCCAAGGCTGCCATTTGAATGGCTGCAGATGTTTGCTGCACTGATGGAGATTAAAAAAAAAAAAAGAGCGAGAGAGAGATTGTGATAGATCCACAATAATATATGCAGTGTTAAGTGAGTATTTTAAATGCATATACATTCTTTGTTCTTTGACTATTTCTGTTTGTGCATTTATGCATAAGCACTGTAATGGTAATCATGTGTGCCAAGAAAGTGCAAAAGGTGCCTGCTAAACTCAGTAAAAATCAGTTCAGTTTCAGCCAAGCCAGAAGCCAAGGATGACTTGATACATAGAACTTTGGGGTTATTTGTAAACAAATACATCATGTTAATAACTAGTAAAAGTCATATTTCTGTGAAAGTTATGAATACTTTCATAACTGAGTACTTATTTTTTTCCGCCTATGCATATAAAATGTAGTATTTCTCATCAAAAACAATTTTCAAATATGAAGTCGGTGTGGCAGACGTGCTGTTAGCTCTTTCATTAAGGTTTTAGTTGTGTGGATTAAAGAAATTTAAAACACACTTTTTGAAGCTCATATATGTGCTAACATATGAGTTAAGAAAAGCAGCTGCTAATGTCCTTGATTGTGCTTTCAGCAAGCATGAATTGAACTGATTTTGAACATTTATTGTAATTTAAGATATATAGTAGTGTATGTTTTTCAGTACAAAATGTCTGCCAGAATACTTAGCTGGAAATAATTCATTTTTATTATTATTTTTTTCCTTTTAAAATGAGATATCAACAAGTCAATGGATGGAATCACGCTACAGTGGAATTTTATAGACGAAGAAGACAGAATGGTGTAATATGAGTTGGAAAGGATGTTGTCCAGGGAATACCTATCTTGCATTTTATGTTTCTTAAGGCATTATTATCACCTTGAAATATATCCATTTAAAAATATCAATTAAAATTGATTTGAGTACTGGTTGAAAAAGTCTACCGGTTTCTTTTGTACTTTCTTTTTTTTTTTTTTTTTAATAGGGAAAAGTTTGTTTTTGATATGTGAGTGGCCCAACTTTATTTTTAAAGATAAGTGAGGAGTTACTTAGGTAACTTAGTTAGAAAGCTAGATAACATTTTTTTTTTAAGATTTTTTTTTTATATCCTATTTTTGAAGCTGATTGTTCATCTCAAATTTTTTTAGTGTTTTAGCTCTTTGTAGGCAGCTCAGTTGAAACGAGCAGGCATGGTTCCATGCTTCCTTGTGCAGTCTTTCCAGCACTTCCACATGAGCATGTACATTTCATTTGTATGGTACTGCTAAGACTTCCTATGTATGTAGGCATTTTCAAATGGAGTCCAAACAAAGAAGGCCTTTACAAAGGCCTGTAACTTATTAATCCTACTCCAGTAACTTTATCATCCTTAATTTTTAAATGTGATCATGAATAGAATCAAAAAATTGTTCTGAGTAAGAGTTGTGATACTGCTAGATCATTTGGATGGAGTGTTGGGGGGGGCCTATGGATAATTCTGTCCGAGCTGCTACTTTGAGCTAGTTTTGGGGAGAGCTGAGGCCCTGTATACTTCACCCTGTGGGGCTCCCTGCGGTGCAGCCTGAGATGGGTAGGCTGCAGAGATGCTCTTCTTCCCTTGTTCCCATTGTTTCTGCAGAGCTCCCTTCAGTGCTGCTCTCTCCCTCATCCTTCTTGAGGCTGCTATGCTACTTGCCGAATAGCATCGTCTTGCTGCTACTCTTTTTTTTTTTTTTTTTTTTTTTTTTTTTTT
>NW_028186337.1:280228-285184 GCF_003343005.1 Rhea americana
TTCTGTGTCTCATTTATTGCATAGCAGAAAAGTTGTGAGAGTAGTGCCACTCTTGCTCATCCTTGGGGGACCTTGCAGGCAGAAATACAGTGAGGCTGGGAGATGTGGAATAAGGCCAGATTGAACTTGGTGATTTTGGTGGGTTTTGGAGTTTTGCCTGTGGTTTGAATCACTATGCTTTTGTAAATCCTACCCATCACTGTGTGTTTTAGTGCAGTGTTTGAGCATCCACTGTAATGGAAGAACTTATTAAAATAGTAGAAAATGTGATTATGATCAAAACTGTCTTCAAATACTAAATAAAGTAAGATAGTTTGTGGGAAAGAAGGAAAACATGTCCTTGTATGGATGCAGGTCAGATGCCGGAGTAGTAAGTATATTTTTATATTGTTGAGATGTTCATAATGAAGTTGTAGCATTACAAAACAAACACTGTTTTCTTAATCCAGATATGCTGTTTTTTTCATACCATTTGTATTCATTACCACATGATCAGCTTTTATTGAATATTTGTACTTGCTGTATGTAACATAAGTATTTCAATACTTCAGATAGCTTTGCAAATTCTGTAAATCAGTTGTCAGTCTTTACTATTTATGATGTCCATACGTTGATAAATTATAATAGTATCTAGAAAATACTTTGAAAACGGGCACTAACAAGTTGTTCAGACTCTTATATTACTAAGCAAGTTTGTTTATTGCCTTCAGTGACAGAAAAAAACTGATGAGAAGCCCCAGGTTAATTGAATGGGACTAGATTTAAATATCTCTGTCTTTTTTTCTCTGGTGTTGCAATGAGATTTTACACATGATGTTAATGAATATTCATCTTTCAGATAATACTCCATTTTTTCCCCCACTGACTTTAGTAAGAGCCTTGTCTTTGCAGAGACCAAAAGATTTCATTCCTACTAAAATGAATTTAACTGTAGGATTTCATTTGGGAAGTAAAAAGAATCCATATGTACTTATAAAGATGTTTCCTTTTTAAATATTGAATTTCTGAATTTTAAACAATATCAAGAAAAAAGGAGCAGGACATTACAAGAGACTAACTGGAATCACTTATCATTAACTTACGTACAACTAGTATATAGAATATATATGACTGCCCTTTTTTCCCTAACAGCATTAATATTAAGCATTCTGGAAAAAAATATTAAGATTTTTCAGGGCCAAATTAAAATTCAGTAGTTTGTGTCACACATTTAATTGTGAATTCCTTCTTAATTGGTCTTTTTTGGTGTTGTCCATATTGTGCTACAAGTTAATTGGTTCTCGGCTGTAAAATCTGTCTTTAAAATTCATTCTTGTAAAGGTTTAACTGAGCTTGTGAATGGGAAGAGTTTAAGAATTTGTAGCATTTACTTTTGTAACAGATTTTTCATTGCCTGAATTTTGCAACCCAAACTTTGCTGCTGTTGCCATACTTCTCCAGAACAACATGGCTGTTGTTCCAGTACCTGAGTGAAAGTTGGTATTCCTCTAAAGAGAAAATAGAAGTTGCATACAGTATAAATTCCTTTTCAAGCTTTATTTAAAAGCAAAGTGTGCTAGCTGATACAGACATAGCAGAGAAACAGTATTTGCCTTTTTTAGATACTTTCCTCATGAGACTTGACAAAACATAAATGCAAAATCCTCAATAGTCCTGCAGCCTTGTAGTTAGGTGGCCTAAGTGGGCCACACCATGGAGGGCACACCTTGCTTGCCCCATGACTGTTTGTATTTCTTGTATCTGAATGAATTACGTTTAGCTGGTCTTCTGACTTACCTTTCACTGACTTTCTCATTGCTGAAGCATATGAATTGTTCCTTTTTGTTTCGTTGCCTATCATCACCTTTAAAACCAGGCAGGAGTATACCCTAAAATAGGCGTTTACTTTTGGAAAAGACTTGAGCATGGCTTACTACAATGTGTATTTTGGGATCTCTTGCTGGTTTTTTTCTTATCTTTTTCTGTTTCTTTTAGAAGTAGTGGAAAAGGGTCTGTGTGTGTGAGGGCTGATTAATTTGTTGACTTCTGTTTTGTGTCTGTAGCAGATTTGGACTGAGAGCTGCTACCAGCATGTTGCAACTTGTAAATAATATAATTGATTGTATCGCAGAATGTAGAAACTTAAACTAGATCCTAAACTAAGGAGCCGAATATCTTCCTGGCTAGATTGTAGGAACTGGAATATGGTGTTATCCTGGGCAGCAGTTCAGATCTTTACTGAACTGAAGCTGAGGGAAAATTATTAAGTTGTGTCAGTTTGGTTTGCATGTCATAAAGCCAGGCAAGATGATTGAAATCATCTGTTCTGGTATAGGGAGGCTGTGAGACTGAATTAATTTATTTTTGTATTGAAGCATCGTGTTTTAAAGGTACCTCCGAAAGCTTGGATTTGAAAATGCCCATGGATGAAGAATACATCAAAACCTCTAATAAAGATGCTTCCAAAGCTCCCTCTCCTCTTCCTGTAGTTCCAGTCCAGATTTCTCTGGCCTTAAGTTGGTCAGAGTCTTATTACACTTCTGGCTGCTAGAACAAGGAGCGTTCTGTTATCAGCTTTCTGTTCCAYGTAGATATGGACATAGCTTGTGGCCCTTTAGATTTCTTTTTCTGTGTTAAACGGTAGAGTGAACTCCCTGGGTCTTTCACATTAAGATACTTCAATACTTTGTCATTCTTGTGGTCCCCCAAGCTCTCTACAGCGTATCAGTGTCTTGCTTGAATTGTGTGTGTCAGAACTGGACATGCTATTACATTAGCAGATGCAGAGTGTCAAATACAGTATATAAAATAACATGCCTTTTCCCAATCAATTTTGTTATTTATGCGTCAAAAAATCTCACTGGCCCTTTTGGGCATATAGTTTCAATAGGAGTTTCTGTGACTACTATGTATTTGCTTATTGACCACATTGATCTCTTAAGGTCATTTTTTTCTAGGTAGAACTGTGTATTTTGTAAATACAACCTGAAGTCTGTTTCTAAATACGTAACTGTAGCTATACCAAAGCGTTTGCTTACCGCTCCCTTCCAGTCAATTCAGGAAACAGTGTCTGTTCTTTTGATAATTTGCTATGTTTTTATCAGTATTAATTTCACCTTTTCTTCCAGGTCATTGCTAAAAATGTTATATAGCTGTGATATGTTCCCTGAAGACCTCATTATGAACACTCTGTCATTCTCCATTTACAGTTATAGGCCAGGCAATACTTTCTTAATACTATGGCAATGGATGCATAAATGAGTAGACCACAAGAGACATTAGGATGTATAAATTCAAAGCCTGAATGTCTTTCATCTCTAAATTTGAGTTAAAGCGCATTAGAGGAAGTTTATGTTGCAGAATACATGTTGCTGCTGATCATACCATTTTTCTTTTTTGGGGTGAGCGCAATATTTTTCAGAGCTGCCGGTATCTGAGTCCTATATTTCAGTGTTGAAGAAATTGAGTAGTTCAAAACAACAGTAAAAGCCAGGCATGATACTAGTTTGTACTGGCTTTTGTTGCACGGAAAAGAAGTGTAACGGCTTTTCTTTGTTCTGTAACCCGTCCCAATTTTGGGTGCCTGTATAGGGGAATGGTGCATTTACCGTGTATTTCTTGTTATGTTTCTGTCTGGAGCTTCCACAACCTGGAGCTCAGAGTTAACCGAAACAGTAAATTGAGTTTGTGGCTCAGAAAGCATGTTTCCAAGTGGTGATCTAGTAAATACGTTTCTCTAGGAATCACCATTTGACACATACAGACCCTTGATTAGTGTCCTGTATCTTCAACACTGCTAATAAGTGCCATCCTTTAAGATCTGATAAAGTAGCTCTTACCTGTACTTACAAGGTGGTCTTACTGAAGCTATTATACAGCATAGGTAGGAGGATTGTGTTAATGGTGTGGGAGAATGAAGAGAGAAAAAGACTTTTAAGGGCATAGTATGCTAACTCTGCATAGACAGACAAGATGAGGAACTTCTGTAGTGGAAGAGCTGCCTAACATTTGAAGAGGGTAGCCAAGAGGATACAAAGGTAGATAAAATGGAGATGAAACTGAAATGAGAAGGAGAGAGAGCTCGTATGTGGGGGTGTATGCTGAACTCCGCAATAAATAGGAAGCTAATCAAGACTCCTGGCAATTGACTGTGTGTACCCCCTGTCCAAATAAGAGTGGGATGAGTCCACTCTGTTGAGGACAAGTTTGGAGTTTAGAGAGTCAAAACCTGCAGAAGTTTCAGTAAGAGATTTGGCAGAAGTGTGGTGTTAATCTGCACAATACTGTGAAGGCAAGTAAAAGATTAATTGACCTCAGAAATTGAGAGAAAAGTGATTTGATGAAGGTCATACCTGTAGTTAATGAAGAATATAATTGGCCATGCAGAAGGAAGAGGAAGAATCAAGGAGAAAGATGCATTATAATCTTTAAGATATTCATAGTAAGTTATCAGGAGTGATGTTTCCATTCCAACATTTCTTGAATTCAGACTTGGGATTAATATTGATCACATCTTGAAATTTCTGTTCTGCTACTGCTATTCCATATATATTTTATATCTCCTATTGCTATTCCACTTATTCCCAGACACTTTTTGGCTGAAAATAAGGAAACAAAGAGTCTTTAAAGTGGGAGCTTTAAAGTAAAGAATTTAGTATAGGCACTGTTTTCAAATTTTGATTATTCATAAAATAGAGGTGAAAAATTTTGCTTATAAATCAGAAAATTGTTTCTTTTTTGAAAAGTGACCAAGTTTGTTATTTTTCAAAGTCATTTTCTTGAGTTTGAGGAATGCAGACACTATAGTAGAACAAAGCTAAACTGTTTACTTTACTCTGGTGGTCTTCCTGGGAGTCTCCATTTCAGAATCCAGTGTTCTTTCCTAATTTGCACATCACTGGGTTCCTTCATTTCTCCTTTTCTCCATTTCACTCTCTGCACCTGCTATGGAAGATGAATTAGTTCAAAACAAACCCG
>NW_028186337.1:285224-351666 GCF_003343005.1 Rhea americana
AAAAAAAAAGGAGAAAGAGAAAAGATGAAAAATGAATGATTGTTGGCATTAACTCAAGAAAATTCCCAATTGGAGTGGAATTCTTACAATTTGGAAAAGATTTCTTCTAATGCAACCCCATATAAAGGGATATCTGCTGAAGAGATGAAACTAGCATCTGTGATTTTCTAGTGCTTGTATCATTTGGAGTGCTTTGGGCATTTTTTCTACTGATTTCCACTTCCACTACAGCAATACTTTAAAGGGAAAAGGTGCTAGATCTGAAATACTATTGCAATATTTTACTTCAGAGTTCGAACTAGAAGGGAAGAAAAAGAAGAAATAATATTTTGATATTTTTCAGTTGATGGATTTTGACAATATAAATAGCTGACGATGTATGCAGGTGCACTGGGTGAGGGGGGAACAAATCTGATTTTTTCCTTGTGTGTTTCAAGGGACACCTGTGGTATATTAGTAATATTGGGGTGTATAATGCAATACAGTTGAGTGCTTCTCCCCGGAGATTGCTCATGGCAAATCCTATATACAAACTGATTACCTGTGAGCCAAGATATTTTTGTATGTTACTTTTCTTGATTGGCTGATAAGATAAACTTTCTATGTGTCATTTGAGTTGTGGTTCAGGTTAAGGTGTGCTGCACTGCTTTACGACATCACTCTTGTGTGCAACCCTGAACATTTCCTGTAAATGTGGCCTAGATCACTGGATTATGTCGGTTTATGCAGAGAGGACTCGGGAGTTGGGAGGCATTTGGGACCTACATGAAGGGAGGAGCTACCAAGGGCTGTTACCTGGCCCAGTGTGCAGGGAGGAATGACTGGGATTGCAATAAGTGGGAAGATAAAGGCTAGAAAATATTTCGCCAGATTTTTCTATTCTAAGGGAGATTTCATCATTTATATTTGTTCTCTTGAGGAACAAAACCTCTGCACATGCAGGCTTTTTTATATTAGTAATTATATTACCAATGCAATGTCTTTGCAAAAATACCTGTGGAAGATGTGCTTTGTGCGAGCTGCTGTAGAAGAGCAGTATACTGAAAGAGGCATACTGTTTCATGGTGGTTGTCGTTACATAGGGTAACAATTGCTTTAAGCTTTTGGTGATGTTAATGGGAATGAGCTACTCACTTTTCTCGTCTCTATACTGGTTGTCTGCTCAGAAATCCTGCATGGCCCTCAGCCTTGGGTAGCAGCCTGTGGCACATTGCTATAATCTGTGTTATTGCAGTCGAGTATTTATTTATTTTTACTTGTAACAGTGTCATTCTAAATAGATTATCACTAAATATATTCTTGTATATGTAATTTCTTTTGAATGCTAAAAGTTTGGCCATTGAAGGTTGCGCTATGCCTTCTTCAGCATCTTATCCCATATTTTTCTCTCCTGTAAACAGCCCACAGCTTTCCAGGTAGCTCTGTCTTCACTCAGCATGTGTGACCGTTTCCCCAAGCCTGTACTCTCCAGCTCCCTGATTATATCACCTATCCTATCCATATCTTATCTCCCTATCCATATGTGTTGGTCCAGTACTTGCATCTCCACTGGACAGTGCAGGTCCTGGTTTCCTCTGAATGTGTGTGTGTGTGTGTGTGTCCTGGGGAGCAGGCACTAGAGAACAAACTGCTGTTGGTTGACTGGTGTTTTCTTATTTTTTGGTGAGGCAGTGGAATCTAACAGTTGGATCATGATTGAAACACCACTTTCAAATATTAGAGGAAGTTCTTATTTTTCTTTTTTCCCCAAGCAGCTTTTCTGAAAGAACACTTCTCTTACTGCATTTGAGTAAACATGGTAAATGGAGCTGAGCTCTGAGGTGCTACCAGCTCTGTGCCAGCGTGAACGGGCATGCTGGGCTAGCTACATGGCTGCAAGCCCTGYGTCAGCATCCAGGCTGCGGTGGATAGGAGGGACAGAGCACAAGCCCTCCTCGCTTGCTCTTCCTTTCATGTTGAGGAGTGTTGTGTCCCTGGGAAGGGTTGCCTTCCAGACCATCGCCGTCATTGATTGGCCCAAGGTGGTAGGTGCAAGTATTTCTCGATCTGTTGTGAGCTGTATCCTAATGGGTATATGAGCAGAAGCCTATGTGGAGGGCTAGTCTGTGAGACTTGCTGTTGATTATTAGGTAACTTGTCATGATTTGCTCTTTTCTTTTGAGCCATTTCATCAGTGGCTGATTCTGGGCATTAGCTGTTATTTCTGCATTATAGCAGCAGTTGTTCTGGCTGTATCCTTTGGTACAATGAGCTTTGGTACCACCTGTAGAGAGTTGAAATGTGAATCATAAACCCATGGCCTGCTCTTTGTTATACAGGAAACATGGAAGTGTCTTTAGGGTAGCTTAATCATTGTATTTTGATTGAATTGGTGAATTTTTCGCATTACTTCAGAGGCAGATAAGCATCTTATGTTAAAAAATTAATATTAAAGTCTGCTCCTTTTCAGAATGATTTGCTCAGATACCACCTGTGATGTTGGATTCAAGTTTAAGTACTTTAGCAATGGCTACARCAGGCTATTACTCTGGTGATCCCTGTCCATGCAGAGCTTAAGCTTTAGCATGATTTGTTAGTGGTTTGCATCTCCCAGTAGAGGAGTGCTCCCATTAACAAGGAAGAGAGGAAATTACTGTTATTGATCCACTTTGTTCTTTAGCTTTCACTTACACTTGTGTGAAAACTTAGAAATCAATCTGATCAGTCTTCTGTGCTCAACATCCGTGAATTTTGAGACTGTTATGTGGAAGTGTGGGGTCCTTGACTGCTGTTTTAAGTGCTTTGATTCAGGACTTGAAGATAGATTGCTGCTAGGTTGTTCAGCTGCAAAAAGGTTTTGCTGAGCTGTTACTTTTGGTGTACCAGACTTAGAGTGAGAAGAAAAATCAAAGAAGCTCCGCCCCCACTAGTAGGTCTGCATTGCTTTTTATCYCGGGAGACAATAACTTTGCATGTTAAACCTTTCTGTTAAGGAAGGAAGGAAAATGGGTGTTTTTTAGGATTCATTGCAGGTCAATAGCAAAAGAGAAAAAGCAACACAGTGCTGAAAAGGAAGAGAGTTTGATTCTAGAAAATGAATTTCTTATGATTTTTATTCTTTATATGGAAAAATAAAACATGAATCAAACAATGCCAGTGATATGATTCATCTGCTTTTTTTTTTTCCTTTTTGTGTGAAACTTTCAGTAATGTTAGTGGAAATTATGTATGGGGAATAGTTTTATTTTCAAAATAATACTGCTTTACTGCTGAGATCACTGGTGTCTTGTGTGAGCACAGCGCTACACCTATGCCTAACAGGCTAGGGAAAATTCTTGAGTATTTTCAAATGCAGCAGTGCTTTTTGGTCTGGTAAAAGTATTTCACTGAGGAACAGCATAGCTGATAAAGTGTGCTGACATATTTGTACTTTGAGCTCTGTCAGTGGACTTTGAGCTGTGTTAGTGGACTCTGTTGGTTCTTGTCTCTGATCATGGAGGAACCTTCTTCCTCCTTCCCCCCCCCCATTTCTCTTTTATGTTGAAAACCTATAAATGCTGGGAATTTATTTTAATATAGTTGCTCCTGTTTCCTTTTTTAATTAAATTTCCAGTAGCAATTTTGCTTTGTTCAGATGACTTCTGGAGTGATAGTTTGATGTGCTTCAAGATTTCAACCTTAGAAGGGATGTATTTCTGCATTTCTTTTTCTGCAGAGGTGGCCCCTGTTGTCACTTCTTAAAGCTGTGCCAGGGGCTCAGACACTACAGTTGAAATGGCAGTGCTGTATTGTTTTATTCATTTTTTTTTAGTGACCTCAGAGGGGTCACAATTTTGTTCCAGATCATCTGTTCCAAATACATGTTTATGTGAATGTGTGAACTCGGTTAAATCCATCCATGGACACTTCTTTGTTTATTAGTAAGCAGATAGTGCATTCCTTGATGAAATATTCTGCAGCAAGTAGGGTAATTTGCATTACTTTTTTTTTGCCTGTAATCCTGGGGGGAGGGTCTTAGATAAACTTTTTGTTGGGAGAAAAAAAAAAAAAACCCTGAAGTTTCATGTCCTAGTTCTATTAAACTCGGGGGTGGGGGGAAGTAGTTAATTTAAATGCAGCTTTTGGGTAGATAAGAGTTGTGGGTTTTAACCTTTCAGTGATGTACCCTTAAAATATTTTCTGATAGAGTTGTACATACTCATGTAATACATTTACCTCTGCTCACAGTTGACTTGCTTAATTGCTTTTGTGGAACCCTTAGAAATTGCTCAGTGATGCTTCAGGTCTGTGGATCATTGAAAATCACCAGGATTCAGATAAGTTCAGGCTCACAGACCATTGATTAGGATCAGTGTAATTAAATTAGCGTAAATAAAGACCATTAATATAAGCTATCTTTCTTTCTTAATGTAAATTCCACAGGTTTGAATTTACTGCATAGATGCTGGTTACATTTTTTCCATAGCAGATCCATGAAAGATTATGAAGCTGCTGATAAAATCTAGGATGTATTTTGGATTCCTTTGTATTATTTATTTATTAAAATTTTATTTATTTTTTTAAATCAGTTAGAAAGTGATTGTAGGGTGAATACTATCTGAAGTTGGGGTCCATATTCTTCAAAAGTTGGGGTCCATATTCTTCCTTTTGCCTGGAGGTTTCTGGCAGTAATGTCTTGATGATTGTGATTAATTAAGAGTTTATTTTACGTTAGTGCATTTTAGTTATTTTCTTAGAGAAGTCTGTGCATTTTTGTTGGTATGACCATTAAAACATGTTTGATTTAAATATTTTCAATTACATTGCATGCTATTTTCTGCATATTTCTCAGCTCTACTGTGCCAGGGTATAGTTTAATTAACAAGTTGTATTGCTTATATCTAATTTAAAAAGCAGTACTGTTTTGCTTGCTAAGTAGAGCTTAGGGCTACAGAACACTTTAATTCTTAGAGATTATAATAAATCTAGGTACCCGCACTGTCTGTTGTGATTTCATTTTTTAAAAATAAAATTTAATAGAAATAGAAATAAATTTTAACTTAATAAAAATTGGATTTCTGTCTTTATTCTTGTTCCCTCCTGAGTCTGGATGCACACATATACACGCACACTGCTTAATTACATAGCTCCTTGCTTCATAGCTCTAATACTATTTAAAATGAGACCTACGTGAGTATTCTTTCCAGGACAACATATTCTGGTACTATCTAATTTTTGAAGTTTTGACTATATGAATTATATCATGGAGGATGAACACTACATTTAAATATTAAGAGTTCACTAAAATACTGGTAATCATGATAGTTAATAGATTGTTCAGACATGTGAAAGTTACCATCTAAATACACAAGCTGAACATTGTTTTGCGTATTTATGAATTTAATACTTTTGTACTAAAGGTCCCTGTCATTTGCCAGCTACAGGGCTTTTTTGTGGTGCCTCGTGGCATTAAATGTGGTGAAATTTGCACTTCTTTAAAAGAGCCTCCACAGCAGCCTTTGGTGCTCTCTGCTGGTGCTGTGCATGGTGTTCTGGCAGAAGCCATCAGAAACTATCACAGCTCCCTGCTTCCCTTCTTGTAATTGCTCTTCTTGTTCACTTCAGGGTTATTTTTAGGAGTACCTCCAAGGTGAAGCAGCAGGGACTCAGATGCTCGCGCCTCAGGCCTCTATTACAATGCAGCACATCTCAAAGAGTTAATAGCACATGATGGGCTTGCAAATTCTAAAATACAGTTCAGTGTTGCTTCAAATTTGTCTTGCATTTGTACTGTTGCCTTAATACCTGAATGTGAGACAAACTCTTAACTTGAAACAAATTGTCATTGTTGTGGTGTAAATTATCACAGGGGCTATGGTCTCCACTGTTTGCAGCAACTCATTGATGATGTTGTCAAAGAGCTTATGTATAAAACAGTTTTAGAAACATAGCGCTTTATTTGGACAGTCTTATTTTGGCTTACTATCCATTTAGATTTTGTTGTCCTTGATTCTGTTGTCCTTCTGTTGAAGGAATTGAAACTAAGCTGCAAAATAGCCATTCTTATTAGAATGCCTGATGAAGCACTGTATCGCTTTATTGGTCTAGCCACGTAGGTATAATTATACCAAGTTACTAGTAAACTTCTTGCAAAGCAAGCCTTTAGATTTCAGTGCTGAGTTGAGCTCAAGGGAGACTTTCAGCTACTTATGCAAATTGATTGTGAAATTGAATCCTTAGATCTGATTCTAAGAGCTGAAATCCTTTATCTTTACATTCATAGTAAGTCTCCACCACTGCCACATGCTTTCCTTTTTCTTTCTTTTCCTTTCTTTCCTCCAGAACAGTGAAAAAGAACTGGCTGTAAATATGAATCAGGTCTTCAGGCTTCAGATTTTTTTTATGACTTCCTGAATTTTTTTTGGTCAGCATCTGTGCCTGTGTTTAATTAGGGTATTTTTTATATCTGTCAAAGTAGGGCTTAGTTGCCATAAAGCTTATGCTTCTTTTTCTTTCTTTCTTAAGCAGCTGTTACAATTTTTTTTATTGTTTTATAGGCAAATTTAGAAAACAAACCAGTAAATGGCCGCAGACCAGAACTCATGGAATGCAGTATATGTGGTCATGGTGAAAAATACAGGGTGAAAACAAACCAAACACTACCCTTTGAAAATGTACAGTCTAAGGAGAAAGACAGAATGACAGGCTTGGAAGCAGAGAATTGGGCACATAACGAGAAGCCATCTTTTGGTGTCCATGTCAATGGAGATATCCATGGAACTGTGACAGGGAACGAACACTTGAAAAATACTGAAGAAAGTGAAAGAGCAGTATCTCCTAGTCAGTTAACTGAGCCAAAAAAGTCATTTGCACAAACCATCAGAAATGGCATAAAAACCCTACATTACTCGCCTCCAGAATCAGTTGTTTCCTTGAAAAAGGTATCTGTAGAGGAAAGAACGGATTTGACAAGCAACTCCTATACACATTGGACAAAGGCTACTAATCTGAATAATGTTGTAAACACCCTGACAACTGGTGCTAGTTGTGTTCACACAGAAAAACAGGAAAATGTTTTTATGAAACAGGAAAACTGCMCTTGTGTGGTCCTTCAAGATTCTGATAAGTCGTTTTTGCAAACTGGTTCTATTTCGGATTTGCAAGACAGTTTCTGTTGTCCTCCACTGCCTGAAGCGGAAGCCCCTGCAGAGAAGGATGGCGTTAAAACACCAGACCAAGAGACACAGCAAGAGAATTCTTCACTGCAGCCCACTTTCTTGTCTCTGATTAAAAACAGAAATTTAACTGTAGAGCAGGTTGTAGCTATTGAAGCTTTAACGCAATTATCTGAAGCCCCTTTAGAAACAACTTCACCAGCTAAAACTGAAAGTATTGAGTATACAGAAGAAACAACTTCCAGCTTGCTCCAGAGTTACAAAAGGGATATTTCATCCTCCTTTACGTCCCCTACATTGAAGGAAATCAAAGACACTTACTTGCAGAATGAACAGCAGCTCTTGTCTCACTGTGCTGCCTTGCAGAAGCAGCTCCCTAGTAAGGCAGTGTTGTACAATGGACAAAGTTTGATTTCTGAATTGCATGATGAGCCTCCTGGTGAGATGTATAAATTACAGTTATCCTCACAAGATACCAAAACCTTATCTGATGTAACATCCAATGCAAAACCATTTTCAGGTCATACTACCAAGAATAATTGTATGTATGATCAAATCACCTTTGCCCGGTATTGCAATGCTTCGTGTAACGTCCAGCAAACAAGTAACAACTTGGAAATTCTTGCCCAAGTAGAGCAAAAGCCAACCTGTAATGATTTGAACTTGAAAACTAGTTCTTCAATAAAAGAAGGAGGAATTCATAGTCAGGATGAAGAGGATGTAGCTACTCAACTAACTCAACTCGCAGCATTAATTGAGTCAAACCAGACAAATCCAGATCAGAAGAATGACATTAAGGCATCGCTACTCAATCTAATATCACATGAGCGGCAGCCAAAACATAACCAGGATCAGTGCCTGTTGCAGAAGAAAGAAACTGTATTTCTTAGGCATAATTACAGTTCCTTACTGTTAAAGCAAAAACAGTCAACAAATAAAAAAGGAAATGCTGTACCATGGAGACCAAGACACAAAAAGAAGCCTCAAGAAACACGCTATCAACAAAATAATCAAAACCAGCTTGAGCTGTTGCCATGCCAGCATAGTGAGTTACAGGACATTTGGATATCATCAAAACTGCACAGGCTTGGTCAAACCATGCCGCAGGACTCCAGAATAGCTGCATCAGAAAAGAAATCTCCTAGAACCAAAGTACAGAAAGCACTGACTCAAAATACATCATCATCACAAGAAAAAACTAGATTATTTCTCCCACAAACTCAGATAAAGTTCCATAGATGCTTACCTGAGGTACCACAGGAGAAAACAAAAGACAGGTTGTTCAGCTGCGAAATGGTGAACGAGCAGATCAAAGCTGCAGAAYCTGGTGACCCTCTATGTATTGATCCACTGAAAAATGATGGTATTACATGTAACCAGTACAGTGACCTGCCCTCCCGTAATTCTGTGGCCATTCCACAGCTGAAAACGGCATCCTCATTAAACAGACCTAGTGAAAACGTACAGATGTTTACAGAAAAAAGTACTTCTCAGGTACAGCAAGCAGCAAGCGTTGGTCAGACACATCCTTTGCGCCAGACTCTTAGCCAGTCTAATCTGAGAGCGAACGAAACACAGAGTGACAACAAATCCTGTTTTCAGCGGGATGCTGTCGAGCAAGGGGATGCGAAGTCGCAGCTGCGGCCTGTTCCCTGTGGTGGGGTCCGCGTGCCAGGGGCCGCTGAAGCTCTCAGGAATATCGAGTGTGCAGGTGAAGTTACCATTCTGACGGCAACGAGTTTTGGTTCGGACCAGCCGCAGAGCGCAGGGGACTCGGGGTGCTCTCCGGCAAAGAACACACTCAGCAGTTTTCTTGAATCACCCATGAAGTTTCTTGACACCCCTACAAAAAATTTAATAGATACACCTACGAAAAAAGGACAGTCTGAACTGCCAACTTGTGACTGTGTTGGTAAGTCCTTTTGCTAATTTTTGCGTATACCTTTCAAATAGATTTGAGTTAATATTGCTTCCTTTAATGTGAGGAAGTGCATTGGACAGTTACTTCGGCATTGCAGAAGCTCAGTGTTTTGCCCTGTGTTTTGAGAGGAGAAAGTGTTTTTTTGTTTTTTCCCCTTTTCTGTAACTTTTTTGAGGTCTTCGGTCCTGCGAAACACAGCAGGTTCTAATATTTTTGGCCTTGCAACTGGCAGGTTTAAATTCTCCGGTATTTAAATGCAAGTAGAAGAAAAGGAGTTTTTTTGACTTATTTTGTTATTGGTGACTTGTACTCCATGTGAGTTTATCTGCAATATATTAGATTATGATTTTCATGGTCTAGAAGTAATTTTTGCTTGAGATATACTGGGCAGATCTTCCAATACCTTTTAACTGTTGCCTAAATTAAATACTGTTAAACAGGTGGAAGGGCATAGTTGTGGGCAGTCTTGTTACCGTCAGCATTGGTCCTTGGGAGAGATGTGATTTAGGCTTGAAAGAGTACGTGTCAAAGGCTTTTAAGTGTCTCTTATTGGAGAGATGAGAGGTTAGGTAGAGTTCAAGTGATAAAGTCAGAGACGTAATAACTTACGTTGAGGGATGGAGTGTCACACCAAACTGGGTGTTCGAAATTTTGCAAGTTCAACTTAATTGATGGTGTTGGACATGTTTTGTATTCAGACTATCAAACCATGTAGATGGAAAAACAAGTCAAACTCTGAACAACAAAGCATATGCGAGCAGATTTTTTTTTTCTCTTCGATTTAATGTTCTGAACCAACAAGCCACTAGTTGAGAGATCTGGATTACGTTCTCTGTTATGTAGTATATGACCACAAGTTAATTTTTTTCTTCAATTATCTCTCGTCTAAAATACTTCCATACTTACAAGGACAYTGGGAGGCTTGCCTAATTAATATATACCAGGCCCTGTAGTGAAAATTGCTGAAGAATGCAAAATATTAATATAGTTAGGACTAGTTTACAATGTCATAGAAGATCCATTATCAGATTAATAGGAGTTATTTCAGGTATGAAATAATTTTGATGACTCTAAGGAGAAATGTTTGTCGATACATTATWTGTTACATTTAGGTTAAGATTTTATGTATTTAATTTGGAGAATGCTTCTGTARACTATTTTAAAGTTACTTCTAATGGTATAAATTTTTGCATGTGCAAACTTGATTTTCTCAACCTCCTTACAGAACAAATTATAGAGAAAGATGAAGGCCCTTATTACACACACCTCGGGACAGGACCAAGTGTTGCTGCTGTGAGAGAAATAATGGAGAACAGGTGAGGAAAATTCAGCATTTAATGCTAACAGAATTTTTGAATGTATAAACAGGAAAGAAGATGAGCTATGAAGTCSGACTATGAAGTCAGGTGCTATGTTTTCTTTTTTAAAAAAAAAACACTTCTTGCTGTACTCATTCGTAAAACATTTTTCTGCTCAGATGTGCACGAGATGAACACTAGCATTCCAGTTCCAAACTCACTTGTCTTTTCTGAGCTCCAGCAGCTTTAGTGTCCTATTTCACTAAGTGCAGTGTGCTCTTAGGTGCTATTGAAGTCAATACGAATGACAGAGATAAGCACCTCACAGGATTGCGTTATCCAGTGTCCTGCATGTAACCAGCTGTGACAAATTGAATGGAAAGGTCACCTAAGTGACTTAAGTACACTAGGATTTACATGCAGTGACATTTTCTTCCCAAATAATGTCTCCTTAGTAGAAGAAATAGTAGTTATCAGAAGAGAGATTTCAAATTGACTCATACAAATAGGATTTTAAATTTATTTATTTTATCTATAATTGGACATTATAGATATTTTGTTTCTGTTGTGCTCTCAGTAAAATAAAAATAAAATAGTTATTCTTGTTTTATTGAAAGTGTTCCCTATTCTAAAATGCTCTACAACAGTTTTAGTTGTACTCACAAAATTTTTTTTAATTCAGGTATGGAGCRAAAGGAAGCGCTGTAAGAATAGAGGTAGTGGTTTATACAGGAAAGGAAGGAAAAAGCTCTCAGGGGTGTCCAATTGCCAAGTGGGTAAGTTTTTATGTTACAGTAGTAAAACTGTTTTGTGTGGCTTTTAAAYTTCAAATGATGTGTATAATCTTTATAATGTGGTCTTTAATGAAAGTCCCTGAATGATGAAGCTAAAGAAAACATTTTCATTCTGTAGTACTGTATGTTGTGCTGTAGTTTAAATAAGAGTGTGAAAGAAAGGTGCTTAACAGAGCTAGCAGAAAGGACTAAATTAAGGGTAAGAGAATCCTGAAAGTGTCTCAAAGTTACCATGTCTTGTGAACTAAGTTACTGAGAAGCGTGAAAGAGAAAAGAAGGGGTGATTGCCTGGGAGAGTTGGGTAATTAGGCAGTAACATTTTTTCAAACCCTTCTTGGTTGCACGAACACCTGAAGAAAAGAGTGTGATGGAAGCATTAAGGAAATTCAATATCAAATACGATTGAATTCATTATTATCATTGAGGAACTGAACTCAGTATTTAGAAGTGCAGATGTTACAGAGATAGTTTTTACTAAAGTCTGTCTCACACTGCCTCATAGGAGGCAGGAAATGAGGCAAGCTCCAGGAAAGAGTTTGGAAGCAATTGGTTGTCCTTATTTTTTGCTGAAACCAATAAAAAAATAGGTAAAAGTCGAGGTAAAAGTAGATAGAGAATCATGTAAATTGAGTTTTGGGAATTAAAAGAACGTGGTTATTGCTCTTTTTTTTGACACATTTATGAATTTCAAACTTAATTGAAAATTTGATGAAGATAATGTACAGCATATAGACTAGTGTTTGTAGTTCTGTAACAAAAAATGATATTATGTATTGTTTGTGAATGATATTGTATGCTAAGTGTTGTGCATGTTGCTACAGATGATATCTTTAATTACAAACTGGTAGCCAAGCAAAAAGATGGTATAACAAATTTCATAAACAGACTTCTAACTCAAAAGAATAGCCTAATCTTTCTGAGTATTTCAACCAAACATTCCATTTTAGCAAAGGAGAGGAGTTAAAAATCTTAGCTTACAAACTCTTAACTTTGATTTTTTCTGTTGCTATTATTAATGTAATGTCTTTTATGTAAAACAACAAGAGATTTTATTGTATATGTGAATGGCTGTTAGTTTTGAACATGTGTGTACAACGCAACAGTCAGAAAGCACTGGAATACATAGAGAAAAGGCTGTTTTAAGGTATAGGGGACCTGTATTCCAATTTGGTTTTTAAGTTTCTATATTTAAAGCATTTGAGAGAGTAATTTTAATGGTAATTTAACTTTAACTAAGTATCAATCTTGTGTTATGCAGCAGTGACTTTTTTGTGTGCAAGTTCAGACCTGAAGATGATGAATGCTTTTTCAAGTACATTAACTGTTACTGTGTGACTGTTCAGTATAACAGAGGGAAGGAAATTGCTGAAATCTSCTCTGTAGAACTGTTTCATCTATACAAAAATTCACGTTTTTGGTTCATACACTTAATGTATGAGTTGACTTTTCATTGGCAGTGCTAATTTAAATTCTTAAAATGGAGCATATTTGGGTTTTGGCTATGACCAAAGAAACACAATTATGAAATTTATTTTAAAACACATGGAAGAAGTTTGCTGTGCTTTCTGATAATTGCAGTCACAAGGTTCTGTCAATTGCACAGATACTTTCAGTCACTCGTTTACAGTGTACTTCGGGACAGACTCGTCTCTGCTTTGCAGATGGTCGTGTTTTTGCCCTTAGGGCTGCTGAGAGTTGCTGGGGAGAGCACCATGATGGAGCTCTGCTGAAGCAAATGTGATAAGGAAGAATTGAATTTATCTGTTGGTCATATTTAACTATTTTCGCCAATTTGCCCTATTGCCACTAGTTACTTTATTCTTCTGTTAGTTCGTTAAGAAGCAATTTAGGATCAAAAGAGGCTTTGTAAAATATCTCTGTCCATACATTCTTTCGTTAGTGACTGCATTTCATAATTCTAATTTTCTCTTAAATTGTTTTTACTGAAATGGCTCCAAACATGTACCTGGTATATTAAATATTTAGCAAGATAGACTCCTTTCCCTAAGAGGAGCTGACATTTCTTCCTTAGATTTCAGGGCACCACAAACTTCCAAATAATTTTCCTTTCAGTTCTCTTTTGAGAACAAATAAAATTTTCTAGATTTTTTTGAGTATATAATATTTGGGGGTGATATTTTGTCCCTCTGGATGTGAACAAGTGTGCTCCTATTAACTGAACTTAAATAGTATCAGTAATTACTACCTAGGGTTTGAAACCTTGTTGTAGTTGTATCTGTGAACATTAGTTTGACACTCACATGAACTAAACWGTTTGCAGTGAAGATGAACTTGCTATTTTGTACTGCATTCAGTGACAGAGATTTTCAGTAGCTTCTTTACCTGACCTCTTTTTAYGCATCAGAAGTTGCACGGTCTCGTCTGCAGTCTTCTGCTGCCAAATCATAACTTTGAGATTTCAGATGTGTGGGTATGTGTGTAGGTGCTGACTGTATGATTCGGCAGTAGTTTACCATTCTGTGGAATCTGTCTGGATAGATACACTCTTCTTTCTTTTTTGTGTAGATTTCTTTTTTCTTTCTTCTTCCTCATCTAAGTACTTCAGATTTCTACACAATAAAGTTGTTTTTTTTTTTAAAAAAAAAAAAAGGGAAAAAAGTTGTGTAATGCTTGTATTGCTGACCTATCATTCTGCATTAGTAGCCCATTCATGTAATAGAAACCGTTTCAGTTTACTGTGCACCTCCTATAACCAGYTAGTGGTAGGTGACTCATATCAGTCCCATTGTTTTGTCAGTACTTTAGCTGATGATGAATATAGCTAATTTTTCTTTGCTCTCAAGGTGTCTGATGGTAAATAAAGATTACCTAAGGTAATTTATGTGAAAAGGTTTATGAATTTATATCATCTCTTGAGTTGTTCATAAGTAGCTCACTCTAGGCATCACCTTATTTCCCTGAATTCAGACATATATGCTGCTGACCATGTCAGCTGGGGAGGTCAGCTTCAGGCCTTAAAACTTCTGGGTTAAACCCATTTCCTATTGGTTCTTTCTGCTGTTTTCAGTGGACATTGGTTTGGATCAGTTATCGTTGTTATCTGTTGTCTCTATTCAGAGTTGAAATGTAATTTTTAAGGCTGTCTCCTCCAGCTCTGAATAAAGACAACAGATAAGAACAAGTAAGTAGGCCAGGTCAGGGCGGAGGTCCTGTGAGCCCRTGTCCTGTCTCCAGGACTGACCTGCTACCAACAGCAGAAAGGCAAGAGCAGAGCAGTTGCATCGCAGAAGACTCCTGCTGTTTCTAGTAATTCACAGCTCTGAGGTTTCCTGAACTGGAGATGATGTCTTTGTGCTAAATTGCTTTTCATAAATGTTGTCATCTTTTTCCTCCCTGCTCTTTTCCATATCTTTTCCTGGTCTGTTATTTATGCCTTTTTGAGTTGGAGAATTAGTACCTCACAGGTATGAATTAAAATAGCAGCATAGTAATGTTTTCAGCCTTATGCTTCATTCCCAGTAATTCCTAGCAGTTGCTTTTCTTTTTTCTCCATTGCTGAGCAGTGATCTGGCATTTCAGAGCCTTCTCTCATTATGCCAAATTCTCATTCCTGTGTGGTAATGGTTAGATCAGAGTCCATCTCTATGTAAAAAGATAATGTGTTTTCTCCACATTCATTAGRTTTGTGTATCTAGAGTGATTTTATCTGCCATTTTACTGCCTACTCAGCAGTGTGAACTCTGTCATTGTTTGCAGATTGTGCTTGCCTTCACTACTCTAAATTACTTAGTATCATCAACAAATGCTGTCCTCCTGTTATTTGCCCTTAACAAACATGCTGAAGAGCCTGAACTGTTCTACAGAACTGCGGCAGACACACACCAGCCTTTGTTTCTTGTCTTTTCACCAGTTTTTCATGTGTGGTCTTTTGCTTTATCCAGGGACAGGTTAGTGGAGTTTTTTGTTTGTTTGTTTTTTTAAGAGCCTTTAGTGAGGGACCTTAATGGCTTTTGGAAATCCAGAAAGAATTGGTGTATGACTGAGCCATGACTTAGCTTCACAAAAGTTTCATTGACTTTACCGTGTGGATCACATTTATTTGTGTGACCACTAGTTCTGTTCTTCAAAATATTTTATACAAATATGCCCCACACAGATACCAGGCTAATGTGATTACTAAATCCCCATATTTCTCCCAAGATCTTTTTGCAAATTGGTATCCTCTTACAAATAATCTGCCAGTGCTCTGGCAGCTGATGTATTTTAAATTAAGACAGCCCACAGCACATTTAATAGTTCAGCTGTTTCATCCTTGAGTTTCTTGGGAGTTCTTGGGTGGGTACCATCTGATCCTAGCAGTTTGTTACTGCTATTTTTGTCACTGTTACCCTATAACTGCTTCTGTTGGGGCTTTAACTTGGGGAGATGGAGGGGAAACTTGGCTGTGCRCCCTGTGCAGGACAGTTCTCACATGGCAGTCTTTCCAAGCTCCTTGTTAAAGTAAACACAGCAGAAGTAGCACCTGGATTTTTGCATTGCTGGCCTTATCTTCTGTGCTCAGCTTTTACACCTGAATGGTCTGTTGACCCTCAGATTCTGATACTCTCCTGATGAACCTAATCTGATTGAAAAATTTAGTATTAAGTGTTTCTTTTAATGCCTTTTTCAAGCTGTTTCTCAAACTCCTTTATCTTTGTTTTGAATTGCCTGCTTTATTGGGTTTCATATTTAAAACCTGTCAGAGCTTATGACCCCTGTATTTCTGTTAAGTAGGATATATAAATAATAAAAAGGCCAATTAAAATAGATAAGAATAAATGATTATAAATACTTTTAAAATATGTGTAAATTTGAAGTAGTTAAGACCTGAATCTAGAATTAGTTACTGAAATTAATCAAATTTAAAACAAAAAAGTAATGCTTAGGTAATTCAGAATTACGACCAARATCTTATAGATCATTGAACTGATAGGAGTCTGTAGTTTAATGCCAGAAACAACAATCTGTTGAGTGCTTATTGAGTTTTGATAAGAATAGGTTCTTTGCAGATGCAGATTTTTTTTTTCTGTTTGCCAGATTAGCTTGAGTTGAAAATTGATTGGGTATCAAAAAAGCAAGAAAACTGAKAAGTTGCTCCAACATACAAATTATTGTTAATATTGGAAGAGATGTTTAGTTAATTAAAATAAATTGATGGATGAGCAAGGTACTTTGTTGTACAGCAGATCATTGTTATTAATCAGTCAAGCTGGTAGAGGATCCTTTTCTCAAGAAGTAGAATACTTGTAGGCTGGTTTTCAGATGCTTATTTCTCTTTATTCAGCTCAGCAGTGGAATGGACAGTAGGTTTGGCACCATACTGATAATTAGGGGACAGAAGCTATCGTCTGATCTGGAAAATGATAGATTTTGAGATATATTTGAAAGTGCTTTAAAGGAAATTCTCTTTGAGTGATTGTCTCCTGGCTGCCCATTGAAATAGAATGGGCAGCTCCATTCTGCTTAAACAACTGTCCTTCAAGCTTTGTTATTTCATTTATCAAACTATCTTTTTAATTAAAGGCTGATCTCCACAGGAAAGAGGTCTCAAAGGAAATAAAATTACTTCYGGCATGTGGTGTGGTGTGTATATGTATTTTGGGAGGAGTCTTGTTCGCCTTTTTGGAAAACCTTGTATCAGGGTGGGTCTTTCTTGCCATGCTTTTGTAATATGCCAAAGCTGGTTTGTGTAGTAGGTATCACAGCTATGTGGACATTGTTTTCACTGTTTGCTAGGAGGTGTACCTGTTAGATATAGAATTAGGGGAGTTTGTCTTGGATGAAAAATATCTGTATTATTATCATCCAGAGTAAAGCTGGTAAGTGTTGCAGTACTTTGAGGTTCAATATGATTAGAAACTTTTACATGGTTTACAAAGTAATAAATAGAAAAGTTCTAATACTTTTTATATATGAAGAACTATTTAAGTATTTTAATAGAGTAAGCATGAAGCAAAAAAAACTTTGATAAGATAAACTAAGTTAAGTATTATAAAAGAGCAAACACTGGCTGATGCTGCTATTATTACTAYGTCTTTTAAAACAAACTGTGGTATCTGAACACACTGAGAGAGTGTAGGTTCTGATATGTCATCCATACCATACAAAACGTGGTTTACCTTTACCTATAACATAACAGGAAGGGAAGCTTGAGGCAGTAAGAAGGGCAAGAGAGTCTTGGGAGTTGAGACCTGAATTTTATCCTCATTTCTGCAGTATGGGTTGCATGATTATAGCTAAATCATTTAACCTACATGTACTGCAGTTTATTCATTTGTAAATGCACAACACTGCTTCTTGTAGCAAGCTGGAAATGGTATTGGCGGATAATTCTTGTAAGACACTTTAGTGGCATTCCTATGAAAATAGTAAAATAACTTCATGGTTTTGTTATTGTTTGTAACCATTCTGTGCTAACTCCTTCGAAGTAGTCTGCCAGTGTTTTTGAGAAGAGTGAATTTTGGGAAGTAGAATTTATTTCTATTTTAATATCTGCTGAGAATAAAAGGATATAACATTTTCCAGAGCAAAAAGAGTTTAATGTAGATTAATGACTAGGGAGGAAGAATGGATTAGGAAAAAAGAGGGCAGACTCAGTTCTGCTGTATACAGGAACATTTCTTCTGCTATCACTGCAACACAGTATCACCTGCCAAAACAGCAGTAATTTTTAACAGCCCTTGTGCTCTCACTTTGTGCAGGTGTAGATTATTATGGAATTGCAAGTTAGCACATAATGTAGTCCTGTGGAGGAAGCAGGCAGGAGAGAGAAAAAAAAAAATGAATTGCTCACAGTTCTTTGGATAAATTAGCTGAAAATCTGCTTGTCATAAAATGTGGAGGCAGACCCTTCTAAATTAGTCATTTGTTTCAGGAAATTATAGTGAACAGTTAGGATATGTTCTCTCTTTAAAAAAATCTACTGCTATCCTGCAAAGGAAACATTGCTATTTTAAAGGAGAAATTCAGAATGGACTAGAAGGAGTTATCACAGTGGAACTCCAGGGAGATGAAATAAGCCTAAAAAAAGACCTTTTTGTTTGTTCCATTAATTTTGTAGTCCAGTAATAGATAACATGGTTGTATTTCACTCACAGTTGAAGTTCTCTAATTATTTGTTAGAGGTGTCTGGTTTATATCATATTAAAGTTAACACATCTATTCTGATGATCCTAAGTTGGAAAATAATTTCTCATCCATCTGGTAATTCAGCATCTGGTGCACTGTAGTCTGACTCTTAGCTACTTGCATAAGTCATGTACGTGCTAATTTAGATAGACTGGCTTATGTTTAGGGACATCAAGTAATTTTTATTCACAGTGAACTTATTCCTTGTTCCAGAGCTCCTGCCAAGGGTTGAGACAGTTGCTTCAACAATCTAAAAGAAATAATTCAAGTAAGTAGAACTCAAGCATTTGGACAGCTGAAGTAGATTTTGATAGCATAACTTTACTGATGCTGTTCAATATATTCAGAAATGATTTGGGAAAAGTGGGAAACACTGAGGTGAAAAACTATTGATGGAACAAAGTTGTTCAGGATGGTGAYGATGGTGGCCAGCTGTCATGAACTGTAGTAAGAACTTGCGATCTGAAATGAATGGTCAGTAGAACAGTAAATGAAAGTCACTGTAAGTGTAAAGGGATGCAAATAACAGAGTGTTGTAGTTTTATACACAGTTACAAACACCAGGCTGAGTGTTACTGCTTGGGGCAATGATACTTTGTTAGCCACCAGCTTCAGAGCTCAGTAGTGATGAAAATAACAAACACCACTGCTGTGAACTATTAGGAAGGAAGGAAGAACAAAACAAGAAAAAAATGTCATTGCGGGAACACATACTGCACCCAAATCTTGAATACTGTCTGCGGTTCCAGTCCCCCAGCTCAAAAGAGCGCAGCAGAACTGGGAAAGGTGCAGGTACAGACTCCTCAGCCTTTCAGGGAGAGAAGGAGGAAGGCAGAGTTCTCTAAAACCATGAGTAGCATGGGGACATGAGTAGCAATCTGTTATTCACATGCTCATCCTATACCTGAATGAGGAGGCACTAGCAGGTGGTGAGCTCAGTACGAACAAAGCGGTGTTTTTTTTCTTTCACACAGTGTGGAGTTAAGCTTTTCTGTCGTTGACCTGAGATGTTGTGTATGATAAAATTCTGCATAGGTTTAGAAGCAACTGGGCAAATGCACAGAAGGCAAGTCCTTAAAAAGCTCTGAGGTAGCAGCATGGTCCCAGGCGTTTCTGGAGCTGCCTGCAGGTGTTGGAACCTAGCTGGTGGCTTTTGAGAAGTGTCACCTACATCTGTGTGTCTTTCTTACTCCCTAGGCAACTGCTACTAGTCCTTACCAGAGTCGGGATGGTAAGATTAAGCAGTCCGCTTGTCTGACCTGGTCCGGTTTTTTTAGATTCTGTTAATTGAGTCAAAAGGAAATACAGCAAAGTAGCCCTGAGAAGTGCTTTTATCATACCTTTTTGTCTCTTTGATATCCTTGTGCATGGGGGAATGGCAAACTGGCTTTTCCTATTATTTACTCTGTAATTTGTTGTAAAATGCTGGAACAAATTCTGCTTATGGTATCTCTTTAATAAACATACTCTAGTTCTTGGCTAATGCTTTCTGTTAAGAAAATTGGGTTTATTTCTACCTTTGTGGCTTGTAGAAAGACAATCTCAGCTGCTGTTCGTATTTCTGTCCTATCTGACAGGCTTTGGGCTCGCCCTATTGGCTTGCTCACATTAGTTGAATCTGCTGTTCAAGAACATCTGGGGTAGCTAACAAAAGAAAATACGATCTTCTGTTAGATGTGGTGTATAAATAAGAGCACATGGACAGCCATAATAATTGAGATCAGGCATGGTACAGAAAGTGGTAGTAGCGTGTGATGGACTACAACACAGGAGGGATGTACAAAAATTGTTTTTGAAAACAACCACAATAAAGAAGCACCCTGCCCAAATCAGTGCCCTGCAAGTATGATACTTGTACTGCCCTGAGTCCTAACATGTACGTGCATAAAAGAGGTATTTGGAAGGAGGTATTTGTCCCTGTTCAGTTTCTTCTGTTGTCCTAGACATGGTTATGTTAGGGAAAAAGGCAAAGGACTGTAACTGTAACTTCACGCCCGGTTACTGTGAGTCCAGAACAGGGCTGATGGGTCAGACATTGCAGGGGAGTTTGTCAGATCTGCGCCTTCCCAAAAGTGCTCTGTTGCAGGTGAATCAGTTTATTCAYTGTAAATATAGGAAACTTTTGATGGATAATTAGTTAGTACTGATGACAGTTACTGCATGCTAAAATGACCTCAGTGGTAATCTGCCCCTACACACAAGAAGATTATCATAGAAAGCTTAAAAGTGTTACTTAATATATTACAAGTTTATTAAAAGCCTATTTTGTTGATTATATTACTTCACTATTAGAGTCATCAAAAAGATTTTTTTGGTGGGGAAAATTTGTTGRAGAAATTTTTTTTTTCACCATTATAAAAAGCTAGGTTTAAAATTTCTCCAAATGTGTATATATATTTTTTTATTCCTCCTTTAAGGACCATTATTAAACAAACTAAAGTATTAGATTATCTGCATCATCATTTTTGTTAACTATATCACAGAAATCATGAATCATATTGATAACTATAGGAGATAGATTTTACCACTAATTTTTGTATTGTTTACTGTCAGAAAAACAAATTCAGTGACATGCTGTATTTGTTGATATTTTATTTAGTATTTTGCACCTCAGTATTTCATAGGTAAACAATAAGTGCACTGGGAGTTATGTTTACAAGTTTCAATAGCACATATGTTTGCATTTTAAACTGTTGCATGAGGAATTGATTCATAAATGCACAAGTATTGTATTCTCTATTGCTAGTATAACAGTATATTAATTTAATTTGCCTTAACAAGAAGGATCTCAGTTATATCAAATACACCAACCAGAATGCAGACAGAGATTCTACATAAGCTGCTCTCTTGAGGACTACTTTAAGATGATGTTGCTATTGTATGAATTTTACACAAGTATGTTTTCCAGAAAGTAGATGGCAAGGGGTGAGTGGGATGAGTGGTTGTCAGTGAGAAGTGCATATGGTTTGGGGTTGTTTAAGAGTTAACAGATTTTGCAGTCATCCCTAATCATTTCAAACTGCAGTATGTTTAATGGAAGAAAATACACTGCTAACTTCTAAACTAAATAAAAAAACGATCCAAGAAATGGTCAGGTAAATCTCACTAGTTAAAACCTTACTAGGCTCATTGCTTAGAAGAACAATAAGAAATCCAGTCTGTAAGCACATTGGACAAAATCTTGACAAGCAGTAGACAATTTCTCATTTTTCTTAGTTTTCACATAACTACAAGTCTAGTAAGAAGCACAAATATAGTCTTTTTTAATTTAATACACAATTTATTACAGAGTTCAGAAACGTATTGGATAGAAAAAAATGATWAATTAGAAATTAATGGAACTGCATCAGTGTAGTGTAAGTAAGTGTTAATAAGTAAATAAAGGAGTACAGTGGTAATTCTCCAYGTTAAAAGCGTTGTTAAATTGTAAAGAATCGTGGTATTTCCATTTGCTGGATTTGTTTTGTAGCCAGTTGTCTTGCTCGCGTTTACTTTTCTGCATGTTAAAGCATGATATTGCCATGGATTTCCTGTTATTACTAAAGAGAGGCTCTGTTAAGTACTGCTTTGAGAACGTTGGCTATAGATCGTGAATGGGCATCACCAGTGTATGTGGGAAGCAATATGGCTAGAGCTCTGTCTGCACTATTGCTGGCAGCRGACTGGGAGGAGACGTAGTGCAAGTAATGGTGTTCTAAAAACAGGAACAGTCAGCTGAGAAAAACACCTTATCCTCGATAATGAAAGGCCAGGAGGAGCTCCAGCTGCAGTAGTCAGATAGCCATACGACAAATGATAAATCTGTTAGCCAGGTTTGTGCTTGCAAGACAACGTATCCTAAATTTTGAGGAGTCCAATATTATCCGCTGCATGGATAAGGAAACAAATTCCAGCAGTATTTAAGCGCAGGGAGATAGGCTGTTAGTTTAAAGAAACTATAAATTCCTTTCCTATCCATTTCTCATTTTTCCTGGATTGTATATTTCCAGTTTAGAAATACATGAGTGTTCACAAAGGACAACTTGATTTTGTATTGAGAAACTAAGAGGTGCTAGATTTCTCCAGTGAAGTTATGAAGTCTGGAAAACAAAGAGGGAAAGAAATTAAAAGCATCACCCTTCATGCAGAGTAACAACACTGAATTCCTCTTTCTCTTAGTTGAAGGAACTGTGCTGCCTAGAGAATGTAAAACTCACACTGACATGAATAATCTGTATTGTGCATCAGCCATAATAGGTTTTCTATAAACCTCACTCAAATGGAAATGAGTAGCATTATTTTTCTTTCTTTATAGAAAATACTGTACTGGTTAGTCAGTCACAACCAAGACTCATTTTTATGGAATGGTATCTCAGAAGCTTTTATTTGTTTTCTCATTAAGTTTTAGGCTTCTTGTAAGATTGCATGATTAACTTTACAGGAGCGATACTTTCTCTTTTGACAGAAATTGACTCAAAGCTTTCTTCTTCCTGCTAAATCTGCACAGATTCCCACTGAAACTGTTGGTGTATTGAAAATCTTTTCATTTGCAGATCAGTTGCAAGGGTACTTTGGTCTCTGCTTTTAATTAGTTCAAATAGTTTAGATGTCACAGTTGACCAGACTAGGAGTTGTATGTGACAGCTGGCTGCATGTCTGGCAACAGAGTTATTTTGACATCAGTCTGACAGGGAATCTGCATGAAAACATTTGAAGGTATCCAAAGGATAGGTGAAATTCTGTTGTCCTGCTTTTATAGGCCATTGTTTTTACCATATCCACCTGAAGGGGGTGTTGGGTGGATAGCGAGAGTGCGCCATGGCTTGCCCTGAACGAGTGCGTAGTGAGAGACCTGCCAGAGATCTCCTGCAGTGTAAGGGCTGACCACCTGCAGCAAGGAAGAGAGACTCGCTAATCCCCATCCTATATACCATAGAACTGCGGAGGAGAATTCGGCCTCAATCATGCAAGAGAGATCCAGGCCTAATAGGTGGTTGTTGATGTTTTGCATTGAGGTCTTGACACCTTTGTTAGATGCACACGCTGTGCAAAAAGTACTGGAAGACTTGGGAAGCTCGTTTTGCTTGTTTGTGTTCCAGTATTATCTAGCTTTAATGAATTCTTTTTTTAGGTTCTTTAGCTAATATAATGCAACTTTGTTTCAAATTATGACATAAACCTACTGAAGATGGGAGTTAGACTACCAGGCTTTTTTTATTATTATTATTCAGTGCTGTGTTAAAAGCATCGTACTGCTCCATTTTGTGTTCAGTCTTTTGTATGTTGTATGGATAAGGTTGACTAAGATTGCATTGTATATCTAAAGTTTAGTAAAAAACTTCACAGCTTTGCTCAGAACTTCAATGTAGATTAGCAGATGTTAAGAAAAATCTCATTTCTTCCTGCAGTAAGAACACTGTTAGTTTATTTTCATCACTTTCTTTCAATCTTCTTAGTCGCAAGCTGGGAACCTTTTTGTCTACTGGTTTGTAACCATGGTAACCATTCTAACACACACATACGTGTGCTTGTGTGGTGTGCATTTATGTACCAGACTTCTGGCTTCGCAGGGTGTGGGGGTTTTTTTGTTTTTGTGTTTTTGTTTTTGGGTGTTTTTTTTGGGTATCGTTTCAGGACAGCTGTTAGGTTTTCAGTGGCTCTTTCATCTCAGAATGATTATTTTCTTAATCACACCTATCCACCTTCTTTATTGTTTGTATAGACTGGGACAGTGAAAATGTTTCTACTTCTGTAAAATATGCTGCCATTTCTTCTACAGGTAGAAATGCAATGCAAAATCACATTCTGCACCAGAGACCAGTGTGTGATGCTGTTCTAGCCAGCTGACGTGGACTCTTTGGGCACAATATTTCTTACTTTTGGGGATCTTGCATGTCCCAGCCTGGAAGAGAAGAATAATCGATTACATTTCAGTATGATTGAATTTGAGATACAAACAAGCAAAAAGTCAGTTGATTACTTTTGGGAAATAACA
The DNA here is from genome assembly GCF_003343005.1 of Rhea americana. Classification (NCBI taxonomy): domain Eukaryota; kingdom Metazoa; phylum Chordata; class Aves; order Rheiformes; family Rheidae; genus Rhea; species Rhea americana. The sequence continues at coordinate 309,473 of NW_028186337.1, forward strand.
GCAACAAAATACTTAATTCTCCCATTTATTAATTGTAGAATAAATTTTGCCATTGGTACAACTTCTTCCACTGAAGCTAATTTGACAGATCCCAAAAGTGACTTCAGAGAAAATAATGTGGGCAGTTTAATAGTTAGTTTTATTTAAGCAATTTGTTTTTCTTTTTGGATCTGAAAACAACTTATTTGCTTAGTAATGAGTAAAGCAGAGAGTGGATGAGCAGAGAGCTGACATCCAGATATTGCAAGTGTTTCCTCCATTAATCTAAGAATGAAAAAAATGATTTTTCCAGGTGATACGAAGAAGTAGTGATGAAGAAAAGTTGCTGTGCTTGGTACGTCAGCGTGCAGGACACCACTGTCAGACTGCCGTCATAGTGATTCTTATATTGGCCTGGGAAGGGATCCCTCATCTTCTGGCTGATACGCTGTACAAGGAACTGACACAGAGTCTCAGAAAATATGGCTGTCCCACAAGCCGTAGATGTGCGTTAAATGAAGAGTAAGTTACATTAACAGCACTTGATGTGTTGCTGTTTGAGTGTCGTTCTGCATGGAAGAAAAATTGAGAATTCAAGACTAGCACTGTTAATAGTAAATGTATAAAAGCTTACTTTAAAGTGCAAAACACTAGGTGTAATTTTCGTGCTGAGAGGGTGGGAGCCTTTCTTAAAAGTTTCAGAGTAGGGGATTCTCATTGTTAGTCATTATTGTGTTCCAAGTAACAGCCTTCTACTCTTCCCATCTATCACCACATATGACCATGTCTGGCATCTAGCAGTGACTGCTGTTTTGAGTATGCTCTATGTTACTGAAAGCATTTCTTAATGCAGCGGCGAAAGTTCCCACTGACAAGTTCTCATCTTGTGGCCTGTTCTTTAGGTGGCATCCAGAATAAAGCAAAACTGAGCAGTCACTACAGTCTTTAAGTAGGGGTGGGCCGAAGCTTCACTGCCACACTTTGATTATGCTGCTTCAGATAAAGTGGGTCATAATTCAAACACCTGATTTTTTAAAAAAAATAAATGAGAGATTAAACATTTAAAATTAGGATCTTCTTCTCTATGCCTGAAATAGCCAACTAAKGTGAGGAATTTAATTTAATCGATCAGCTAATGTGTTGCAGCTGAGGCTCTGGAGCATTTCTGCCTTGGTGCACTGATTTTAGYGTGGCCTGCATCTAATCAGTCCCTCTAATAGATGTACAGTTGACCTGAATCTAATGTTCATATTTCTAAAGGGTCATTAGGGTTGTTCCGTTCGAAAAGTTGGATCCATTTGGAGATAACGGCATCTTCACACATAACAAACGTCTAATATCCAATATATGCTGTGTAAAATTATTGGGTTTAGGGTGGCTTTCAGCAAGAGTGGTGTTTTCTTGTACTTTTTATAATTTTATCCAACTGGAGAAGTCACAATCTCAGTAGCATGGATATATTTATAAGGATATAACTCAGCGTTATCTGTTTCCTAGAAGTGGGACTTTAGGGATTTTAGTTTGTCGTTCAGAAAGATAAGCCAGTCCTCTACACCTAAGTTTCTCATTAAAGGCAAATGAACTGGTTAAACTCTGCGTTTTATAAATTTCTGCATTACTTTGATATGCATTATGAAATAAATAGCGTTGTCTAAAAAAAAAAAAAAAAAAGGACAACCTAACAAACGTCCCTGCTTTATCAGCTGCTTTGCCATATTTTTGTTTTCTTTCATAGCCGTACGTGTGCATGTCAAGGACTTGATCCAGAAACTTGTGGAGCATCGTTCTCATTTGGTTGTTCATGGAGTATGTATTTCAATGGCTGTAAATTTGCCAGAAGCAAAAACCCCAGGAAATTTAGGCTTCTGACTGATGACTCTAAACAAGTAAGTTTTTTTTTATTGTTTCATTTTCCTCCAGTATTCATTCTGATGATTTTCAGAACTAAAAGTGGAACCTACAAATATTCACCCATGCATATATAGTTTATATGTACCCAACTAAATGTTTTGTAACTTCAATGTTTATAATTTTTTGCACTGCATAAAAATTCAGTGTCTCTTATTATGCTTTTTAATATCCTAAAATTATTTTTAAATTCTTTTCTGAATGCACATTTAGCTCCTCTGTGTAACTCYGTGTGAAATGTTAATTCTGTGTAAATAAAAAACACAGCTAAAGGTTTTCCTAAGCACCAGTAACAGGGCTGTACCTTAGAGATTCAGTCTTTCTACCTCATCATGGAAGATTTTGTACCTTGAATTTCACTCCTCTCACACTGCTTTCTGACCAGCTGACAATCTTGTCTTCTGTCTGCCATCTAGAATAAACTTTTTTTCCTTTGGACAACCTTTATTTAAAAACACTCTGAGGGAATAAATGCACCAAGACAGGATGCAGTCAAAGAACACTATAATTACTGCTTACGAGCACGAACAATGACATAAAGCTAGCACAGAAAATACAGCGATGGATTATACAAAGTAATGTAGACCTCTTAAAAAAAAAAAAAAGAACTATATTTTTTTTGCATTATAAATACTTCTATGAAGCGTAAAATTTGTTTTAAACTGATAACTGCCTGATGGCCATAGAGCAGGAAGAATCTGCAGAGTAAAGTCACTTTTGTTCTGACTGTAAAGGTCCTTAATTCCACTTCCCTATGGAACTTCCAGAAAAAAAGTGTTATGAAGATGCATATAKTATATGGTGATCTGTTACCTAGTTCTCCTTCTGGGTTACCCTGCCAGTCTTTCTTACCTCCTGAACTCCACAGCTGCCAGCGATAGAAAAGACCTAGCTTGTTGAAGTCCAGACAGTAGCAGAAGTATTCTTACATTTTTCATGTGTRGTTTGACATTGTTTCTTTGAAGAGAGAGATTTCACTTTGCTGCAGATAAATATTCACTCCTCATAACAATTGTTCCCTGAGAGAGTTGATTAGCATCTTTTATACYGATGAAGATGAATACCAATCAATTTAGCCATCATATGTTAAAAAGTACTGTGAAAAATAGAAAGTGAAGTCAAATTGCAGAAACTTGATTCTCCTCTGAGCTGTACTGTCTACTTACACTGCAGATATTCACAAATGCCACTAGCACTTTGGGAGACTTTTGCCAGATCAAAAGAATAGTGCACCCATGGCCCCTATTTCTCAGTGCATACATGGCTAAAGCAGTATAAGCTGGAAATAGCTGTGCTCATCTCAGATGTCTTTATCTCAGGATGGAGTTTATTTTCTATATATTTTCATTTAGAGAAAAGCTTGCTTATTGGGCATTCCTGCATCCCTTCCCCTTTGTCCTTTTCTGTTCTCTGTGATCCTGAGTTTTTGGTATTTATTCTGCATAATTCTGTGCATGGTGCGTTCTGTGTGTGTGTTTTCTCAGCACCTCCTGCTTACAGTGGTGGAAATATGTTTTTASTGGATCTGCTGCATCAGTTCCTAATAAAGAGACTGTCTTTTCTAGAAAAAGCCATTCTGGAGTCTTCACATGGCATGGTCCAGTCCAGCTATCTTATTTACTGTATGAGCCTGTCAAAAGACCTTTCTCCCATTCAGATAGGGTAGGTTTTTGTTTCAGGATCTTTCCAGTCCAGTTGTGAGGAGCCCAGGGATGTGTCTGTGTTTCCATATCTGCCAGCACAGTACTTAGGACAGTTGTTTTGTTCTAGCTTCAGAACCCGTTATCTTACTGCCTGGAAGTTCTATTCATCCCATTGCTAGGACGAGTTCGTTCCTCCTGTGTGGGGAACACATGGATCAGATTTTTTATACATATATTTTCTGACTGATCTTTTTTGTCCCTCATCCTCCCGTTCAGGGTGGTTTGATCAACAAATAACCTTTGGTGCATAGCCATCTTTCAATAGGATTTGAACCTGTAATGGCTCATGTGGCAACCTGTCTGAGTTCATGGCAACCTGCTCATTATTCCACCTGAACATGAACGTGGCTTTTGTGGCAGTTCTCGTATCTGATAAAAGATCCAGGCCCTGTTTGCTGTTTTCTCTGTATCTGTTTTTCTCTCCAAGTAGAATTTCAGGAGCCAACAAAAATTCTTGCCCAAAGTAGTATGTGAATTTCATCTAAATTAAGAAATTAACTTACCAGGTGTCTGTCTTAGGCCCTTTACCTGTAAGGCAGAGATAATCTTTAAATGATGATGTCAACTTGACCCACCTGCATGATCTCATGTTCATGTACTTCAGATGATTTCTAATGCTTTGCATTAGCTGGGAGATCAACAAAGGCAGCAATCATCATGTGCTTTGTCCAGCAAACAATAGGCTGTGTCCAGAACTCTTGCAGTGTAAGACCACTAAAATAGATCTGTCTCAGGTGATCAAAATACACTCCATACTGCAGGCTATGTTGGTGGCTTCACTTCCTGAACGTCTGGGAAATGGCCACCTTGAGCTCCATTCAGGCATGTAGTCTGGCCCAACAGCATTGTAGAGGCATCTAGAAGTGACACTCTGCTAATCGGTGCTGTTTGGTGTTGCCTGTTTACTTCATGGGTAACCAGCTGATTTGTCAAAGGGGATGCAGTGTGCATAAACATCACCTGAAAGAGAAGATTACCTAACCAGTAGCTGGACGTTTTCTAGATGTCTGATCTATGCATGTATTCTCTTATCTCCCCTTTTTTTCTTGGAAGTTTTAAAGCCTCCTTGGATTCTGCAGCTGAGAAAGGTTGAGGGACGTATAGCATGCACGACTTCGTAACTGTAGGTTGCCTGTGAGGGCAGCATGTGCAGCTTTAGGGCACCAGTGTGCATTTGCATTCGGTGCGCAGGTTGGCAATGCATCGCAAAGAAATGAATTCCATGGTAAATAACTTTTCTCTTCATTTGGTTTTGTCGTTAATTTTAGTAGCAGATAATTCTTTCAGCTAAATACTGGATATTGATGATTTTGCAGATGACATAAAGCTAGAGGTATAGCAATTAAGAAGATAGATTTGAAGTCCAGAAAGATTTGGATCGTTTGATCATTTGAGGCACTGGATGGAGTGAGATGAGGTTAAGGGTGTAATATACCTAGGTAAGAATAGTATATAGGATAGATAATTAAAGATGCATTACCTTCAGTGCAATTCAGAACATATGGTAGCAATCAACAGTTAAAATAACTGAATATAGTATGGCTTTAAAGTATAGTTTCATTTTGTAATATAACGTCACATTGAAAAATGTGAAAGTGTACTTTTATATTTATATACATGGACATAAATATACTGAGAAGTTTTTTGTAAAACAAAATAAGCTCGTATTTTTTGCCACTGTATAGTATGCAAAACAGAAGCTGCGATTGTCTCCAGAAGCCTTGGCCCTTGAATGAAAGCAGCTTAGGGAATATGTCATCACAGATTCAGCTTGTCATCTTTCCTTTTCCAGCTGGTTTGGTGATTTTCGTGGCAAAGCAAAAATTTAGGRAAACAGAATTTAGGGATTATGTTTACATAAATAAGAGCTTAAATGTTACACCGCTATGGAAGCCCATCTAGTTAGTACCTTGTTTAAAAGGCTTTTCCCAAGGAACTGAGTATGACTTCCAAGTCTAGTAGGCCCTAAAGTCTTGAGATTTTTGCACCTCCAAAGAACAAAATACTAAATGTTCCTCTAAATAGCTGAAAATACTGTTAAATGCTGTTTTAAGTTACTCATCAGTTTAAAAAAAAATGCAAGCAGAAATCCAGGAATTTTTTACCAGGATCTACATTGATATAAATTAAGTTTCCATAAGAAAAACATTATCAAAAGACATGGGATTCCATCTCTATGTAGTAAATATTTTCTCTTATGGACATTACTTTTCTATTTTGCGTGGAACATAACCTATTTCCTCAATTGTTGTATTTGAAGGTCWAAATGTATTTGAAGGTGAAAATAATGCAGAAAGTAGGTAATTGTGCTCTGGATTTCTTTGCCCTAGCACATATCCCCATTGTTACTTGGTTTACTTACATTTATCAATTCTGATAATGCAGAAGAGTAGGTTTATTTGCAACCAATGACAAAAGATAATAGAAGTCAGATTGACAAAATGGAAGATAGAGGTTGACTTTTTTAGTTTTGCTGACTTGTGTTAGAGACTGGATTAGAGATTATCTTTTAAAGTAAATTATAGCCCTCTAAATATTGTCTTTATCTGCAGGAGGAACTTCTTGAAAATAATTTGCAAACTTTAGCTACTGATGTGGCTCCAGTTTATAAAAAACTTGCTCCAGAAGCTTTTCAGAATCAGGTAGGTGTGTGATTCAGTGCAACCGTAGCTCTGAACAGTCAGCTTAGTTAAAACACAAATTGAAAACCCAAAGTATGTTAAAGTGTAGAAGGCCATAGAGCTCACAGATAGGGTGAGTCCTGTTGTTTGCTTACTCTGGTTCAGCTTCATTTGGTTAGTTTTAAAATGCTATGTTTTTCTGACTTCAGCTGATAGTCAAGTTATGCCCTGGACTATGCACATATAAAAATATTAAAAGCAGTATAAAAGGTTTTACTGTTTAGAGACATTGGACTCTGGCTGAGTTGATTATATCTTTGACATCCAGTAATGTGTTACGTGTTTCAATGGAAAATATGTACTTTCTGGTAATTGTTACTGACTTTATTCAGTCAGAAATGCAGTTGTGGCTCGTGAGGTGCTAAGTCACTCCTTTACAGTGTGAAATACYTGTAGTTTATTTTACTTTTAGGTGGAAAATGAACACATGGGCCCAGACTGTCGGCTCGGATCCAAGGACGGTAGGCCTTTCTCTGGTGTAACGGCTTGCATAGATTTCTGTGCCCATGCCCATAAGGACACACATAACATGCACAATGGAAGCACTGTGGTATGTACATAGGATTTTCTCATTTGTGCTGTTTACTATTGAGATTTTAAAATGCTTCTTAATTTAATGGATATATTTGCATGAAGTTTTTTAAGGTGTTATGAAATTAATTGCATATTGCCAATTGTAAATTCCCATGTTATTTGCATCTATTTATTCTTACTTAGTCTGCAGAAGGCACAAATTCATCTTGTTGTAGGACGGATAAAGAAAGGTATGGGAGCAAGCCTTCATTCTTTTAAGAATGATATCTTCATTTAGGTATAAGGTATAAGAATAATACCTTCAGTCTTTTAAGAAACCCATGCCTTTTGGACAGGATTGGCCATAAGACGGGTGAGCTCTTCAGAATAAAGATCTGATGTTCAAAGTCAAATGATTAAGTTATCTAACCAAAGAGTTGTATAGAAATCTGTAGATGAAGAGGTTATACAAATAAACTGACTATTAAATTACTTCCCCCAGTTTGATTATTCATCAACCTCTCTTGTTTTTCTTCCACTGTGTACTTACAGGCTTCATATTAGTATAGTTACTAGTCAGAAATTAGATAGTGTAATATTATGGAGTTAAGTCACCATGGGGTAGGTGTTGAAGTTAGGTGACTATTATGATCTTTGAAATTACATCTGAGTATCTCACTATGAAAGAAAGACCTACAATAGTCATATTTTTGGTGTGGTTATTGCAACAAATGCCTTACTGGATTGCAAGTGAGAAAATCAGACAGGAATTACTAAAAGACTAAAAGATCAGTTAAATGATCCTTTAGAAAATGAGAGTCATGAAGAGAGACAAGCTCAAAAAAGAAACGATACAATAAAACTGACCTGTGTCAATCTGTTTTTTTAGTAGTAGAGCGTAGGTATAATTTGGAAAATAATTGTAAATGCTTTCTAAATAGCAAGGATGATTTCTTGTACATCACTAGAAATAACATTCAAGAATAATTGCTCTATCAAAGGCTGTATATTCACAAAAAAGATACATAGCTAAAATCTCTGCCCTCTTACAGTATCTTTCTTAATTTAAAAATCAAGATTGAATTAATACATTGCTATGATTCAATAAAACATAGCATTTAAGCATACAGATAATAATTAGCATTTGTGTGCAACATCAATGAAGTGACTAGAACACTTGTTTAACGTTAATTTTGTGTTTGCTTGTTGGGTAAGCGTCTGTGTCTTTGAAGTGCAGAAGCAAGTCTAAGAATTTGCCAGGACTGCCAGTCCTGAACAGATTAATATTTTTTCCTAACAGTGAATGCCACACATATGGAGATATTTTATAAGAAAATGCTGGAAGCATATCTTGCAAAATATTAGTAAGCTGCTATGAATAAGCTAATGTGTAAGTACAGTCATGTTAAAGCTTCTGAAGGATAGTAATTCTGATCTTCTAAATAGCCTAAATTTTAAAATTAGACTTTCATTTCATGACAAGCTGTGTGTTACACATCTTAATGAAATTTACCATGGGTATATTGAAATTAATAATATTTTGTTAAGTGCTACATTGCCTGTTACTTAAAGACACAATGAAACAGAAGTTGAGCATACTAGTTGTTCTGCAGTATTGGATCCCAGAAAGAAGAGGTGTATCATCTTAGAAAAGTCATAATATGTGACTAGAAATGGCTGGAGGTACAATTAGTTCTTTTCTTAGGAATGTATTAAGGAATAGTTGTGTGAACGTATTTATCTATAATCATTGCTGTTATTTCAGCTTCAGATTATGCTTGTTGGTGTTGATTTTTTTCTTTCTGTGGACTGTAGATAGAGTGTAAGTAATTCCGAATCAAGGAAGTGCGGGAAGTTGTGACCTGTGTAAGTTATCTCATTAAAAAGGCTGTAGAATGTATTGCTTTGTTTCTGTCAAGCCCTGCCAAATCTAAGTCTGCAGAACATTGTAAATTCAATTAACTCATGAAAATTATGCCTTTAAATCTGATTTTCATCAGATACCTTGTCTCACTAATACAGGTAACTTTTGGGCACTACTTACTCTCTTTATTTAGGTTTGAAATATACYTGAAACAAAAGGCTCTATATAAATACAAAACAGTTGCAAATATTAGCACTTAGTTTATATACTAAAATTGGTGCTTTTCAACAAGAAGGTGAATTATAGTTTGATTTAAATGCAACTTAATTTTTACAATGAGAAAATGTGTGATGTATAGGATAAATAGTGTGTTATATATTAGAATATCTCGTGTGATACATATCAGAAGCCTAAAGCAAAGAATTTGTTATTTTAGAAACTGAATAATAGAACACCCTGAGCTTTTTTGAATCGAGATCAGCTTGTTGATGATCAAAATTAGGGTTCTTAATTTTGGTTTRCAACCATATTGGTAATCGAATAGAAAAGCTAATGCCAAAAACATAAAGAAATCACCACATGTGATTCTAGCATCTGTCTGGTCACACCCTGCACTGTCATCTAGTTCCAGAAGCTACTTTGACTATCTACTTAGTTTAARATAAATTACCTTTTGCTGTAGGTCTCTGGTAATAATGGATGGAGGAGTCATTTAAATCTCAAATATGGCCTATTTTTGTTTTAATATGTAGTATGTGCATGTATTAGATCTTAGGTGACTGTTAGCTTCCATATGTTTTTTTTTCCTGATAATGCAGTAATAAACAGAATGAGAATGATTTGTCTGCCTTATAAACCTCAAACATCCGTAAGTTCATTGACGACTTTTCTCTCATATTTTGTTTGTGATTGAGTTTGTTTAATTATAGTCACACTTTTCATATAGGTGTGACTATAATTAAACTATATATAGACTATAAACTTTCAGTTTAAAGTCTATATGAAGCATACTTTTCATCTTGTATCTCATTAGTGTTGATAGGATTTCTTCCCTTCCTTCTTATGCCAAAGCAGAATCTTCATTTAATCAATCTAAAGTTCTTCTCGACTAGAAATGTTAGAGTAAGTATCTTACAGGATGATATTTGTGAATGCTGCCAGATCTATCACTACTATTTATGGCATAAGCAACACCTTTTTTATTTTCTTCCGTCAATTGTTAGTGAATCACTTTCAGCACAAATATGAATGGAATACTACACGAGGTACAGAAAGTAACRGAGAAACAGAATGTATTCAAACTATAGAATTCAGCAAAGGGAACCAGACGCAGACAGGAATTCAGCAAAGCACTTAAATGAGTTTGAGAAATATGGAGTTTACTACATATTTAAAAGAACGTATTATCTAATAGCTGCCATTGAATATTACCTCTGTCTCTGTCAGAATTTCAGAAAAGCATTTTTATATTTTTCCAGATCTATAGGTACTTGGTCAACTGAATTATTTGTATTTGATTCTGCAAATAAATTAGATTGTCATTTTTGTTAGCAGTGGAGGTAATACCATCTGAGAAATGTATTTTGTAGATTCAGGATAGACTAACACATTTTAACTTACAAGAATTCAGGTTTACCATGTTACCATTTGTTTTACTGAACATCTTTCCTGGTTAGCAAAATCACATCCTGAATTTAATAGAGCTGTAATTTGGTAGGAAAGCTAACAATAACAATGAATATTCCCTGTTTGCTCTGTGGTAGAATGAAAAAGCTTGGAAATTCTACAGAGRTCTAAAACTAACATGTTTATCTGAAAGTAGCAAAAGTAATTTCTGATTATGAATTCAGTTTTTGAAGAACCTTTAAGTCAATAAGTATACCATCGAGTTTTACTCAGACTCTTTTGTCATCTTTTAACATTCTCCTAAGAACCATTGATGTTCAGTATAACAACAGTTAGGATGCAGTGTTCCTTGTGAATATGAAGCTAGACTGTAACTGAGCAATGTACAAATAAGGCTTTATAGTTGTTAATGGAAAATTTATGTATTTCTGTTACTTTAATGGATTACCTGCAAAGGATCACATTCTTTATGCCTCTGTGAATCCATTTAAACTAGTGAAGTAAGGGGTTTTATACTAACTAGAACAAAATGGTTAATGACAATTTGGCTACGTCTTGTAGCAGATATGTAGATATTTCTCGTCCAGGAGGGCATATCGCCCTTCTCACTGGGGTGGAGGAAGGAGAGAGACCGGCTTCAGTTACATGTAGTCGTCGGTGCCACACAGTTTGTAGCAGAGACTGTGGAAGAAGGAAGGGAAGCAAGATAGATATATGCTTCAAGGGCAGCTACAATATAAAATTTATTATTGACAAAACTAAGGAGTCAGTGTCAATCAGCAATCTGTCAATGAACTGTTCTTGCCAAAATAAGATTCTCTGGTCTTCCAATAACATACTGTGTTTGTGTAGGTTATATCTTAGCAAGCCGTCACTGCATGCAGTTGGAGGCCTGGGCTGTAATTGGCAGAATGTCTCTGTGGATGGTTACAAACTGCGCAAATACCATTGTGGATGATTTCCGCAGCTTGCTTTGTGAGCTGTGGAAAAACTAATGCTTAAGTAGTTGGTGCAGATTATATCAAAGAAGAGAAAACGTAAACTTTGCAGCACTGTATAGGAAGAATTTTTGTTACTCTTCTTTATATTGCGAAAAAAGAGAGACATTAGAAGTTCATTCTCTTTAATCCRTTAGTTCCCAGTCAGTGATCTGTGCCCCATACCCATGTCACGGCACGTGGCACAGAAATGCCTGATGCCAATTGCTCTGTCTGTGTATCCAGGAGATGCCACGGTTACCCATAAGTTGATCTGAGGAAAATGCTTGTGATTCCCTTCTCTAGCTTGTTCAGACTTAGGCAGGCTTATTCAGGCTGTCACGGGGCAATGAAACTACATGCACTGTCTCAAAAACTGCAAAGGAAAAGAAAGTGAAGTCATTCATATTTGTAATGGTAAGCAAAATGTTGACACAGCATTTATGAGTCCCAAAGGATATCCATTCTGCTTTTGCAAAGCGAAGATGTGTATCGGAAACTCAGTTCCATCTTTCAAGTTTAGAAGTGCATTTTGACTACTTTGCTGCATCTGGAATTCAAAACATCTGTTCTTCTGACAAAGCGGAAAAAGCTACATCATTTCTACATGAGAAGTTCAAGAGGCCAGAGACAGATCAGAGAGCTCTGTGGTCATGCATTCAGAGCTGTTTGGTCACAGATGTTTCTTTGGACTTTTCTGGAGGGAATTTCATTCAGTTTGTGGGCGAGTTTCAATTAAGAAAAGTTCCATGAACATGCAAGTTTTACCATGCCATCACTGAACTCAGAATAGCTAATGATATTGATCACCAGGCATGCTRGAAATCCAAGTAAACCATTTGGCTAGCATTTCGTTTGGCTCTTGAGCATCCTAGATGATTCAGCTGTGTGTTCTGGAAAAAGTATTTAGTGTAGCAGGATATGCAACTTTGCTGTAAAATCAGGCTTAACATAGTCCACAATTTTCTCTTGTCCAGTTTTCCATTTGAGCAGTTTGCAGCGCAGTATCAATACCAATGGAAAATCTTGCTTTTAATTTCTCAGCAATAGCTTCTGTAGGTCTTACAGAATATTTTGCACAGATTTCAGTATTAATGAATGGCTTTTTAATCTAATGTTTCACAGTTGGCAGATTACTCTGATTCAACTGTAAACTGCTAGCACGTCTGTTGAGCCTCAATTTATAGTTGATTTCCCTCTAACATTAACTTCTGAATTGTCCACTTGTTACTGGGTCCTTCCTTTTATATTACAATTTTCTTGAAAATGTACATACATAAAATTTCCTACTGTGGTATTTAGGCTTTAGGTATAGTAGTTTTCAGTGTTTTAACGTGCACTTTTAATATGCACTAGTTTCTCAACTTTATGTATTTTAATTCAATATTTAATGCATTTTATGTGTTGGAATGACTCTACCTTCACATTCAGTTCTGCCAGTATACTAGAAGCATCATCATCTCTACTTCCTCTGAACAGTTCTATGGCTTTCTTGTTTTAAAGAGGATGTCGGTCTTGTGATGTTGACAAAAACTCACTTGGAATTAAAATAAGCTGTCTTTCCACTGATAGGAGCTGTATTTCTCCCTCTGCTTCTATTTTTCCAAATGAGACAAGCACTGCAAAAATGTAGAGCTAGTCTACCTTTGCCTTATTATGTCAGATGAAAAGATTAGTAGAAGTGGTGAGTTTTTAAGAGAAAATCTCTGACTTAAAAGAATAAATCTAGTAACTGTACAAAAGTAGGTTTTCTTGTTCATACCTTAAAGTGGGGAAAATTCACAGGTGCAAACTGGATAAGCCTCTTGATTTTTCAAAATCAACAAGCATTATGGATTAAATCTTCAACATACAGATCCTCTCTTTAGAGTAGTGCACGAGTCCAACCATGTACAGTTTGGACATAGTATTTTAAAGATGAGAGTAATACCATTTCTATAGAAATGGTATTAGCATAGGAGCTAAGTGCTTACATGCTTATTTTATTATTTCTGTTATTTAATTCAGATGGGAAGTATGTGCTGGGTTTTGTAAGAAAATGAGCATTATGTATCTGCACTCCCTGTCAGTTCTAATCTCTTTTCCCCTCCTTTCTGAATGATTTGGTGTCTGCTGGCAAATTTCAAGCAGATACCCCTAGAATGTAGGAACTTCACTACCCTGGAGATTGTAACCTCTCTTGGAAAGTTTTGTGGAATTGAGCTGCTGAGGGTGGGAGACGGATGGAAGCTAGGGCCCCTGCCGAGAAGGGGGCAGGCCGAGCTGGTTAGCGGGGCCTGTAGGGGAGCAGCAACCGGTACTGGCTGGGAGAGGGGTGCATGGGGACAGAGAAGTCCATGGGAAACCAGGCTTCATTTGCTGCTCACAGAACAACCTGTTGTTTTTTCTAAATCCTCCTCATAGTCAAAAGGCTGCCCAGTAGAGGTAAGTACGCATGGATCAAGCACATCAGTAAATGCTACTCATTGGCTTCTAACTGCCCCTTCACTTTCCTGATAGCCTTTCTCTTGATCCTTTTTAAAATGCCACCTGAAAAGCTCTTCTCCTTTGTCTGTGCCCCTTAAATTTTCTCCTTTTGCTGCTCTGCAACTGTCAAGCTTTGCATACAGCTATTTATAAGTCCTTAACTACCTTATTTATTTAGGATTTTTAGTTTGTGATTTATAGTTCTATTATTCTGGAARTAATTTTGTGATGCCTTTATGTGAAAACTATGCTGAAAAATAAAATATGTATGTTTTCTCTAAATTATATTATTATTCTTATTATTCTCCCCTGGAATGTTAGGCATGGTGACAAGAGTCTGGAAAACTGGATTAACTGTTTCGTGGTCGGCATCACATACAACCTACACAATGATGGAATGATAATGTGTCCATTTAGGGATCATTCTGTCTTTGGATGGTGCTCAAATTGCTGTATGTGTGTAGTTAATAATTCCCTGTGAAAGAGAAGCTGAACTAAGCCATGATAATAATTTAGGATTTTCTAGTAATGTAGTATCTTTTTGAGAGAACTGGTAGTCTGTTTTGAGTATAATCAATAAAACCATTAATGGTGCGATTATTCGTATATTTGATCATAATGGAAAACCATAGCCATCCCTTGGAAAGCACAGTATGAAACAGATAATTTTTGTCTGTTTTAAGAAAGTTATTTTGCCCCCAGGAAACAAGCATACTGATGTTTTTAGCTCTTGTTTTGAGGTGAATGTTTAATGTTAGTAATGGCTTGGCCTCTAGAAGTTCTGAAAATCGTCACTAGTATAAAGGTCCAGCAGTGATCTGGAAACATTTAAAGAAGAATTAATAAAGGTCAAAGTTTTGATGTTTATTCACATTTCTGGTGTGTCCTTATCAAAACAGATCTAACCAGCTTTCTCCTCTCAAATGCAGTCTCTTACAGCAACATGAAATTTCATAAAAAAGTAGGTCAGTGGCCTAAGAGAGACCAAACTGAGCCTCATGATTTCATTACAGCAGGCAGGCAGAGTTGGGGAAGAGTGCTAACTTGAGAGAGAAGCGTATATAGAGAGACAGAGTCAGAGATGAGATTTGCTTAAAACATAGAGCAATGTGAATACATTTTTCTTTCCTTTTTGGTTGCTAAAACAGAAAAAATAATAATTCCATGTCTCAGGAAACTTCTTGTTCAACCCAAGATAAAATATTTTCATTTGTTTTTCAGGAGTTCTTTTTTTAATTCTTAAAACTTAATCTGAGCATCAAATATATTTTTTAAAACACACCCAAAAATCAAAATGGTTAGGAATTCGCACTGTATTTCCAGCTGAAATTACTTACTGAGTCTGGCATATATTTTTAGATAGTATGAGTTGACCCAAAGTTGCATTTTTCCTGAACAAAGAATCTGTCCAATATATATCCCTAGATTTTATTCTTGAGGTACCTGTTATTTTTTGCATTGTAAATCAAACAAAATATTTGTCAGATGTTTCTGTTTGAAAGATGTATAACATTCAGACCATAAAATGTGAGACAGCAATTAAGTCTGGGATAAATGCTTAAATATTTAAACAATTGTGTTTTATGTATATGGCTGTATTTGTAAATGTTTGTGTTTTTGCCAGGTCTGTACATTAACAAAGGAGGATAACCGGAGAGTGGGGGTGATTCCAAGTGATGAGCAGCTCCATGTGTTACCTCTTTACAAAATTTCACAAACAGATGAATTCGGCACTGAAGAGGGACTGGAAGCCAAGATAAAGGCTGGGGCAATACAGGTGCTTAAAGCTTTTCCCAGAGAAGTACGAATGTTAGCTGAGCCTCTCAGAGCTACCAAGAAAAAGAAACCAGACACAAGGCGGACCCTGACCGAAAAGCAGATGTTGATAGATAAAAAATATTCAACACCCGTGAAGCTGAAAACTGAAGCACCAGAAAATCTTAGCAACACACTGCATTGTTTAGGTGAGTAGTGCTTATTAAATTCTGCCACTCTCTTCTGACACTGTACTGTGTTTTACTCATCTGAAGGGAAGGAAAAACTCCTCAGTATTCACTCTTATGTAATATTTGCATATTCTGCTTTTCAGGAGCTAGTGAACAAGTCATTCTGGTCATTATTCTCTCTTGGCACAGGAGAAAACAAATCATCACACAAAAATAAGTTCATGGTGTTACATTAATAACAGTGCAGCAATGAAGTATTTCCAAGTTCTCCTCTTCTAATAAATAATGGCAGTAGGAGGATCTTGAAATACTRTTGTAGGAATATTTCTCTAACTAGCAGACTTGAATTTCTGTCATTCGAAAGTACAAGAACTGTATTATCCAATTGCAAGGAAAAGTAATGGCTTTCTGAGAAGTAAGACAGTTTTCTTTCTTTTGATTCTTCAGTGCCGTGAATATCACTGCAAAGCAAACGATTTGCAAAAAGCAAGTTTTTATCTAATATGATGATATTTCTCAAATTCTCCCTTGAAGTATTTATAAGTGAGGCAGAGAAAGGTGAAATCTGACAGTAGCTGGGTAAAAAGTATGCCATACATTTCTGCGTTAAAAGATGATGGTTGTGGCACAGTCTTATGCCACAATTACTTTTTTCTGCAATGTATAGTCATTACTTGACAGAGCTGTTCAGAGTTGCTTTAGATTCATGATATTGTATCTGAGATCAAATTTTAGACCATTAATTTCARAACAGAGGATAAAACTCATCTGAGGGACTTTGCAGCAATAAGAAGTAGAAAAGGGAGAAGAGGAGGACAAAGCTGTGGAATAAAAACTATGATTAGAGGGGAGAAAATAAATTAATGGAATTAAAACAGTGTGCCTTTTGGAAAGAAAAGAGGAAAATCAGACAGCCAACATGCCGTAATTTTGAATTTTGTTTCTTAAGAGAGATCCAGATACATGACAGATTTAAGAGAAGAAATTAATTTAAAAGAATGCCTGTGTTTTAGGGGGGAAAATCACAATATTGCAAAAAAATCTATCTGAAATATATTTTTGGAATTTGTATTTAGCACTTAACTCAGTAAAGGTATCAGGGCAATAAATAAACTTTGAGTACAACATGGAGTAAGAACAAGGAAAGTGGTATTATTGACACCCTTAGGAAATGAGATGGTCATTCAGTCTGTATGCAGGTTTAGAAGACATAGTATAGGCTGTGAAACAAATATAAGAGCACTCCCCCTGCTGAGGAAGACATACAACAGTAACTCTGAAGAAATGATTAATAACTTCCATTATGCCCAGGGTGGACTGGAAGCCCTGGAATCATTAGAGGACTCTGGCATGGGAAGGAATTCTGGTATCATGTAATCCCATTAGAAAGTTCTTCTAAAACACTGAAATAGAATTATGAACTGCCTACAGAACATGATATGGTAGTTAACAAATGAGCACGGCTTCTGTATTTGAAAACTATGCCTTTAAGGAATAATAGGRTATCCTGAGTTTTGTTATATGTTTTGGGAACATAGGACTTTATCTTAGAATTCCTGGAGCATGCAAAAATAATAAAATAACTGCATTATCAAGCCAGCTTATATAATTCATTTGGACTTTAAATGTTTTTGTAAAGTAATTTTTAAAGGCTGCTAGTAAAAATAAGTCAYGGAGTGAGGAAAGAAATACTCTCATGAGTTAGAAAGTTGTTCAGAGATGAAGAAATAAGATAAAACCCTAAATATTTGTAGTTGTATCAAAGAGATTTTGATAGTGGATTCCTCAAGATGCTGAAGTGATCATGCGGCATTGATGCCCTTATTTTTGACTTGAAAAAAACATGTAAACATTGTTTTCTGAAAATTTGCAGATGACACAAATGGCCACAGAATTATGGAAACAATTTTAAAGAGGCCTCAGTAACTGGGCAGCAGCAGCAGAAGAAATTCAGGTTCGGAACAGGTGTTGTGCAGTGCATGAGATAAATAATGAAGTATTTCTGCACACCTTTCATGTGTTTACTGCAGCCCTGCAGGACAACACCTGGATGTCACTGTAAAGCCCTCAGCACACTGCTGCTACCCTGCCCCTGTCCCCAAAACCTTAACTCACAGTAAAATATAAAGATCTGTAAATAACGGACCTGGAACACTACAGCATTATACTTGTACAAACATTTTTTTTACTGTTGAAGGGGATGAGTCGTGGGTCAGTCCTTTCCATTCTGTCAGTGGCAGATAACATTTTAATCCTGAGAAATGAAAAATTTTACTCTAGCTAAAATGATTAGGCTCAATATGAACACAAAATCTAAAGGCTTGTGAGATAGAGGAGGTGAAACAAAACCATCCAGTAGTTACTTTTGAAAGTAAACTGGGGGAAACAATTATTTAAATCACTATTCCTTCATATTATTAGTGACAATCAATTCTGGTCACACCACTGAAAAATAAAGACAGAAGGGTTGAAAAATGGATAATGAAAACAAATAAAGGAAGAAAAACTTGTTAGGAGAAGAAGAAAAATATTGGCTATATAGTTTAGGTAAGTGATGAATAAAGAAAGTACTGGTAGAGGTACTGATTTAAATAATTGTATTTAAGTCAGATACTGCTATTAATTTTCTCCTAATATAAGGACAAAAGAATATTCAGCTACATAGATTTCACATCAACTGGAAAGGAAGAAACACTGATGTGCAGTGTAAGCAATGTGTAGTACTCAGTTTACTAATGAGGATGATTTCAGAGTATTGCTTTTGCTTTTTTATATACTAAGAAGCATGTGGAGAACGTACAGTTTTAAGAGCCAAGGTGACCGCTGTATGTAAGGGATACAGTCTGTCCTGTGTTAGCCGTTGGGTCACGCTGCTTGGAGTTGGCCAGGAGGATTCTGAAGGAATCACAAGGCTGGTTATTCCACATTGACCATCACGTAGCTTTAGTGTCTTCTCTTGAAAGACACCTGACCGTTGCTTCAGAGCCATTACTATATCCCCCAGCTGGGAAACCTGAAAACCTTAAAAGAATCCTCGGACCCACATGTCTTCCTCGCACTCAGAACAGGAAATTGAGAAGTGGTAAGACTGCCCTGTGTTTTTATATGGCCACAGAGGTGGTGGTGAGGAGGACTGTGTTAGTGCTGAAGACAGATTAAGTCTGCTTGTCAGACGTGGGTGCACGGTTT
Organism: Rhea americana; assembly: GCF_003343005.1. Lineage (NCBI taxonomy): Eukaryota > Metazoa > Chordata > Aves > Rheiformes > Rheidae > Rhea > Rhea americana. The sequence continues at coordinate 328,325 of NW_028186337.1, forward strand.
GAGTACTGGCTGTCAAGTCCCCTGTAGAACACTGGATATTAAAAAGGGTTATTTGTCATGCACCTTTATCAGTACTTTTAATTCTTACATTTGTGGTAATACTGAGAGCCTTTGAAATCCTAAATTGCTATGAAATGTATTAAAGGTAGAGGCCTTACATCCTTCCTTAGGTAGACCTGTCATTAATCACGTTATTCTGGACAAATAATCTTTACACATGGAAAGGTTATTTTTGTCTTCCTAAAAATTCGATCCATGTGGTTGGCGGTTGCTCTTGGCCTGTACAGACCAGAAATGAGCCACCAACTTAGAGCCAGTTTTTGACCTGGCCACTGAGCAGCTGGGCCAAAGCGGAGTAATACCCAAGTGACCAGATCCCGACGGAGCTGCACCAGGCTGCRTTTGAACAGGAGGTATTCTGGGGAATGATGCCATCTTACCTGACTGCTGCTGCTTTCTCTCACATTCTTCTCTCATGTATTTGAATTAACTTCTGTTTATTAACATCTGTAATAATTTTATCATAAGCATAGTTTTCTCTGGCTTTTGTTTAATCTTATTTTWAAAGGAATGTGTAGCTTTTTACCAGATATATATTTGTATCTTTCTAATACATACATAGGTAGAAAATGTTAATTTCTACTTAATGTAGTTTCAGTGTGTTTGGCTGGTCTTTAGTTGGCCTGTGCTGACAAGTGATTGAGAACAGCAAAGCAGTATGAAATTCTTTCTCAAAAGAGGACATGTATTCATGATTTAAATGTACATTTGTTTCTCTTCTTAGTTTTATAGTGGCAGATACCATATTTTCACGTTCATAATCCACAGATTATAGGTTAAACCAGCACTATAACCAGTCTGATTCAGCAGCAGTGTGAATTATATGTATGTAATTAAAATAGTCTCCCCAAAGTTCCTTCCCTCCGCCTGCTGCCTCTGCATCCTTGTCCTGCTTCCTCCCCTCTCTCTGCTCACGATTCTCCCACTCTGGTCTCTGTTCTGTCGCTCCAAGGAGCAAGTTGCCTCTGGCAAGAGGTGGGGAATGTGCTGGAGCCGCAGCCATTGTGAGAGTGGTGTGGGTTGTATAAAGACTTATTATCAGAGAATATAGGTCTCTCTTTCAGACATGATGGAAAATGCAATTTTCAATTGCCGTTTCAAACCTTTTAGGAAGAAGGCATTGGTTTGGGTTTTTCTTTCCTTAATTAAATTACTTGATTTTGTGTTTGAATTCATAGAAGAGGTCTTCAAAAGAGTTGATGCAGTTTTCTTCTGTCCCTCCACAATTTCAGTATTTGTATAGTAATTGTATTATGTGTCCAAAATGTATGTTTGCTTTTTTCTTATTCCTATTGAAAGGATGTTCTTTAATGCATATGTATTTATAATATTACTAGAAGAGAGAATACAAAAGAGAATAGTTCTTCTATATTCAGTATTAATTCACACACAGTTCAACATCCTGTGTATTTATGGAACAAAGAAGAAACCCTGATAGGGGCAGTCTTTTGTGAGAATATGTAAGAGTTCTCTGTAGGGTGCTAGTTTGCCAGCAAAAGAGATTTTAGCAATTTTAGGGCCTGATGCAAAGGCAGTCTGGGGTCAGTGGAATTCTTTCCAGTTACTTCGGTGGACTCTAGCTGAAACTTAGCTCTGTTTGAGGAGACCGTTCCATAAAAGCACACAGTTGTCGTGCTGCCAGCACTAGAAACTGGTGAGGGAGCTGGCATAAACTGAACCAAGTATGTTTCCAGGAATCACATCCAAATCACATGTTGCAGGTTTGTAAAGATGGATTTACCTTGAGTACATTGCCAGTACTTTTTAATTCTGAGAAGTTACTTGCTAATGCATAATTAATTTGTAATTATGTATTTTTGATGAGATGGATATGATCTATAAATGTTTTTTTCTTCAATTATAATTCAGGGTAAGACAGTCAAGAATTTTGATTGTTTCGTGGGCTTAATTTCAGACAGCCTAAATTTCAGCAATTAATGTAACATCTTCTAGCTAGGGCTTCCTATTGGCTTGGGCATTGCTGAAGGTGAGAAGTCAGCTGGTAGGAAGCATCTAGGTAGCACTGGGCTATGTGAATTTGCACCAAGTACTTGCTTGATTTTATTTATTTTATCAATCCCTCTGTGAAATACCTTTCTATTTTATATACCAACACTGAGCAGTCTGACTGGAAAAGGTTAAGGCACTAATTCAGCAAGGTAATTAACATACTATTTTATATCCTTAAAAATATGGAAATTACCATTTTGAAGAATGTAGAGTTGTCATTCTCTCTCATATTAGGAAACAGTTACAAAATGTTGTAAATGGTATGTTCTATTACCTAGGTGAGGAAAAGTACTTACACTTTGGTGTGCATTTCTTTTAGGGAACAAAACAGATGCTTTAAAACCTGGAATAAAAATGGAGACTTCCGATCACCTCTATGCCATGAAACATACTTCAAACACTACTAAAAATTGCTCTTTATTAAAACAGTATACGGCTTCCTCCCCTTTTAAGGTGGATAGTTTACATCCGTATTCATCATTAGCACATAAGCCTGACATAACAGCAGTGACAAATATTCAACAAGATTTTTCAGTTCCCTACGGGTATTTTGAATGCAGTAGTAAGCAACCTCACGTGACACCTTATATTAATTGTAAGAACTTTGATGTGTCGGTCAAAGATTATACTGGAATTTTGCTGAATGATAAGATGAATGGTGTGCCACCAATTCTTCCAGATGTCACTGCTTCAGGCCCCCCAGCCCATAAAGACCCCCTGCCCAGTATACTTGAACATCAGCCAGACAAACAGAATTGTCAGCTTCAGTTAGACAATTCTCCTTCTTCACAGATGATCAGCTCTTGTGATTTGTCAGTACCGCTAAACTCTCCAGCAAAGGATGCAGTCGGAAACGAAGCTGACTGTTCTCATGGATGCCCCGTGGAAAAGGGTAGCTCCCATCAAGAACAGATGTGTGACTTTGACTATGTTGATGAAAAGCAAAACAGTGCACTGGGAMAACCGACTGATTCTGAAGAAAAAGCTGAGGAAATGTGGTCAGACAGTGAGCACAATTTTTTGGATGATGATATTGGTGGTGTTGCTGTGGCACCTTCTCATGGTTCTATCTTAATTGAATGTGCAAGACGGGAGCTCCATGCTACCACACCTATTAAAAAGCCCAACCGAAATCATCCCACACGAATTTCTTTAGTTTTCTACCAACACAAAAATTTAAATGAGCCCAAACATGGTTTAGCAATGTGGGAAGCAAAGATGGCTGAGAGGGCAAAGGAAAAAGAAAAGGAAGCAGAAAGATTAGGAATGGAAAACACTGAACTGAACTCTAGCAGCAGGAAAACAAAGCAAACCAGTGAAAACAGAGAGATTTTTTATGAAGACAATGAGTTCAACCAAATTCCATCACGCAGAGCATTAACAGTAACTAAAGATAATGTAATAACAGTATCTTCTTACGCCCTCACACGAGTTGCAGGGCCTTACAACCATTGGGCATAGGTTTTAGTATCAAATGCCTCCTCTTGGTGCAGTGTTACACAGTGTTCCTTAAGGTGCTGTTAAAGAACAAGTCTCATGTCGTTTACTATTTGTTCATCTCAACCATTTTAAGGCTGAGGTAAAAAAAAAAAAAAAAAAAAAAAGCGGGGGGGATTTCTTCTTAAACTGTGACTTTAACATTTGGTGGTGCTCAAGCACATTTTAAGCAAAAAAAAAAGAAAAAGTTGTATAGTTTTAATACATTCTAAAAAAAAAAAGACTTTGTTTAGGTTATTAACCTTGATTGAATCATTCAGTTTATTACCTTTAGGAATTTATATTTTGGTGCTTTAAATCAAGTCTGTTTACTACAAAAATCATTTATAGGGATTTTAACAGGTTCACATTTTATGGTGTTAAAWCAAGTTATACAGTAATAGCTCTACACAGCTCTTGGTGCTTAACCACATCAAACAGTTAAAAATAAATAAGCTGAATTATTACTTCATGGTGCCATTGCTTTAACAACTTCCAACCATTGCGATATAGTCCAAATTGCAGATAAATCTTTTAGAAAACCAATGAATTTTTTTCTGTTTAGATTTGTCATTATGTATGAAATGAAATTATTGGTAATGATGGCTGGAAGTTGTTTTTAAGCTGTAAATATATATTTTAAAAGCACTTTCTATTTTTAAAATTAACTTGAAATAGTATAGTATAAGGATCATATTGTCTAAGGTTTGTGCATACTCTACAGAAGAAATCATTTTATTCTTGCTGTGTAGAGTTCCATATTGTTACAGCTGCAGTATGTATGCTAATAGCATATATGATTGTTTTTAGACTTGCCCTTTTTCATTGAAGATTTTATGTTACATATAAACAACCATTATAAAACACAGAAAATGTTATTATTTTTAAGTGATAATACAAATATGAAATTAAGAAACATCAATACACATGTTGCTATTGGGAGTTAGGAGTATTATTTGTTTTTCAAAGGCAGCATTTGTTACGATTTATTTGAGCAATAAGTGTTTAAGTCTCATTCATATGGAGCATTTTAAGTTACACAACAACCAAATGTTCCTAATTCCTCAGGGGTAGAATTGTTTTTGGGATAAAAAAAAATGCCCCCTAGAGTTGCCTTATCCTCTTCTGAAAAAAATAATTAATACTAATTTGGAAAAAATACAAAATAAGTGTTGGAAAACTAAAAATTTCTAACATTTAATGGCAAATTTTTAGTTGAGAATAACCCATCTGTAATATTCAGCAGCTAAGACTTTCTAAATTTAACCATTGTTTTTACAGAAATGTTTTGTGATTTATGTAGAAAGGGTTGTTGTATTCTTCATTCCAAACGTCTGACAGTTATGTTCTCCATTTCTGTTGAAAAAGTGACCTATCACAAAATTAGTATTTGTGTAMCCAGAGGAAAAACAGACACTCCATTACTTTCAAATACCATAGCATCCCACTCTTCTTTCTGATTCTCTTCTCCTATGTATTTCTTTTTTAAACTTATTTATTTAAACAAATTACCAAATGACAGCGTTAGCTAAGGACTGACCTCATCCTGCACCTTCTTCCATGAGAACCATTCTACTTAACCGTATCTGTCCCGTCGGAGCCCGGAGGCCTGTTTGGGTGGAGACTCCTCTCATGACTGAGAGCTGCAGGATCAGGCCCAGAGATGAAGCTGTACCTTAATTATGCCTCGGGATCCTCCCTGGCTSGGTGACCCTTAGGTATAATGAGGTTAGAGTTTTCCAGTGTGAAAATATACTAATAATATACTTGATAATATTATAATGTAGTGGTGCTGTAACAAAGGAATATGAAATACCTAGATCCGCTTTATTTAAAACCTAGACAAGGTGCTTTTTTCTTGAGAAGCTGAACTGTAATCATTACATTTACAGTTTCGGTACGAAAATGAGATGAGTTGTATTTTTAACACATAGTGCCAGTTAGGACCTTGGTGCTACAAATGCTTAAATATGGCTGTAGATCAATGAGATTGTTGTCCTGAATAAATGTATACAAGCGTAGTGTTTGCAGGAGCCAGGTCAGGTCTGGAATAGCAACCATTATGTAATGACGTTGGATTCAATTCTACAGATTCCTGTTAAAATTAACAAAAATGTTGATGGCAAAGGATGGCGGAATTGAACCCGTTCTTTGCATCTTACCTATTTTAAGTAAAATTTGTAAAACCGGGTATGCTGCAAATTTTAGTTCAAAGCTTAATATTAGTTGAAATAGAGGATATGAAGGGATTGTAAATAATAGTAAAACAAAACCAATATTATGCCATCATTTTGTACCAGCAGTTTTATGCTTCTTGACTATGTAATATACAGTATACATCAAATCATTATGGTATTTTGTGTGCCTTAGATTTCCATTTTAAAACTTGTATATTTTTGGTGAGCCTAAGATTAGTAAGAATTCCAGCTGTCCATATGGTAAGTAGTACTGTACGTTCTCTAGCTTTTCCATTAATGTATTTACTATCTGAAACCCCATGTCCTACATCATGATAAATCATTTACAGAAAAGAATAGTTTATTGTTTTCACTGATAGTGCTGATAGCTTTAGCTTGTATAATGCAGACTGAAAAATCATGTACCATTCAGCACTCCCATGTGAATAACAATTTTTCTACAAAAGATTAATAAGTCACAGAGCCATCTCTTTACCTGTTAAGATGTTCCAAGCAGTGAAGTGGATCATTTTTACTTGAATCTTCCTCTGTAAAGGTCCATCTTTAACATACGTATGACTGGAGCCTTCAAGATAAAAATGTTCCATTGAAAAACCAGCAGCTTCCCTCCAAGAACTGAGAAACGGAATAGGTGCATATAAACGGATACCTCCAAACATAGCCCCTGGCGAGTCACCTCTTGAGTGACTGCATCAGTAAGTCCACGTCTACTTTATTTGAAATGGAATTTTTAGGAGAGAAAAATTTAACGTAATAGTAATGTTATTAACTGGTAGGTGCTAAAGCTCACAGATACTGCTCTATTAAAGAATACTTTACATGAGAAAAATACATCATCTGTACAACAAAATATCATTTGCGGTGCTCTCTCCCTGACTGTCTTTTACCTAGCTACTTTTTCAATGTATATCTAACAGGCAGGTTAGCTGGCCACTTCATCTCCTGGTGTGGCACATAGCAGGAAGCTAGTATTTTCTGTTACTGTATTGCAGTAAAGAAAATACAACTATTTACTGTTTCTACAACTGTGTGCTATTTATTGTAACATTTCAGAGTATTTATCAGTCTTGTAAACAAAATTATATTCTTTGAGTAAGGTTATCATTTTGTAACAGTACTTGTCTCTTAACAGTCGCGAATTTGTGGGTTTATTGCTTTCTGGCCCACACAACTGCTCCGTTACTTGCTCTTACCTCTTAACATGTTAAGTCCTTCCAGGATGGCCAGGTCAGAAGCTGGATCCAAAATTAAGGTAGCTGCGAGGGGCTAGGTCAGAGCAAGATATTTTACTTGGTTTCTAACAGCTGGCATTGTGCTCTCAGTGAAAATCCAGTACGGGGATACAGATGTGGGCTGATCATGGGATGTAGCTGTCCTTGTAGTTTTTCATAGTACACTAGCAAAAACTGTTCTGATCCAACATGGGAGACCTTTGACTTCCCAGAAAAAAAATGTCCAGTCCCTTTCTCTAGCGAGTCCAGCACGGCCACTCCATCTTCAGCTCGAAGGAAAGGAGTAATGCTGTCTACAGAAGTCAGTTCTGTTTGAGTCACTGGGTCCCTGTTGAAATTACTGCATTAGCACCCAATTAAATAGTGATTTTTACGCATGCAGTTTCTCTGCTCTTACTGATTCGTAACACACTATCTGTATTACAGAAAACAACAAAAATTACTTCTATAAAATATTTTAGCCACAAGATCCAAAAAGCTTTTAAAGAACTCACAATTTCTTGAGCCTTGCTAGCTCTAACAGTTGTATTCAGATTTTTCTGTAAGAACTTCCTAAGCTAACTCTTACTTAGGAGTGACTGCTGTTAGAAGTCCTTATCTGAGCTATGACAGTGCTTCTCTATATGTAAAACAGGAAATAACTATTATCTTAAGCAACATTTTATGTTAAGCATGAGTAAATGGCAACTTCTTTAGTAGTTAGGATTACTTGTAACATAAAACTTTTTTAAAAAAGATCTTTTTAACATCATTGCAGTATTATGCTAAATTCAGTGGGTTAAATTTGGGTCCTGTTTACATTGCTGCAGCCCTGTTGACTGCAATGTGCTAACTTATCAAGCTTCCATGCAATTTTCATATTTAACTGGCTGGATACTGATACTATTGACTGAAGTTTGTGCCTACTCAGACCCTTGCAGCCCTACCACAATTAATAGGGCTTGYGAGGACAGAAGGACGGAGATTTGGAATAAAAGTTGTTGTACTTTGGTTAAACACAGAGGTTCATGGGTAATATTGCTGGTAGCCATGATAAGTGATTCAAGGTCTGTAGAAAGGTGTAATATCTTCCCTACAAGTTTGAAGGCATGCAAGACCATTGGGTCTATTCCAGACCCATTTCAGGCTTATATTCTTGATACCTTTTTAGTTTTTCTTATTCAGTAGGGTTGCTCAACAAGAAAGAGATTTTATGGTAACATACAACTAGAACTGTATCTGCATGTTTTGTATTTAAAATTTAAGATTCATACTGCCCTTAATCTCCTATGAAAATTATCTCTTTGAAATGAGCTTATTTCAAGTGGTCATCAGCTTTCTAATGTATGGATTTTATATAACACTTTTCTCGATTTTTGAGAGAAATCCTGTAATCTCTATGCAAACAGGAAGAAATAACTACACCCTTAAATACATGAAAAACTAAATTGCATGTCCACTTGCGCACTACTTATACATAACAGCAGCGCATTCATGCAGTGCTTGATGGTGGTCTTTCAGCTTCATGGTGGTCATTAAACTTCTTCACCAGCAAGATCTTTGTGACTTATCTTCCATAAAATTGTCTGTGTGTTTTACTTCTCACATATGGAAGAAGTCCGCCTGTGACCCATGATGCTATGTATCTTCTGATCTTAAATAATAAAATCAGAGATGAGGAACAGTCCAATCACATGTGGAAACGTTGCTGGGCTTTCTTCTTAACTTTGTCAGAATGTAATCTAACTTCTAGGGGGAAGTGTGGAGGGAGTAGCTTTCCACTGTAGAGAAAATGTCGCACTGTTACTGTGGCACCACGGTACCGGACCGCAGCGTCTGCRTTACAGCATTGTTTCTCAGCATTGAGGATGCGTCAGCATGTCACGCAGCCAGGGATGTATGTACAAATTCATCTGTTTCCTTCAGTTCCTTTGAGGACAGTAATCTTTCCTCTGTTCTCTGCATGCATATACTGTTTTCCTTAACTGTCCCCCCCCCCCAACACACACACCAAAAAAAACRTGGTCACCTTTTCTTTACTCTCTGTAGGCAAGGTAGCAAGCACTGCTATCATCAGCAGTCTGCTCGTTCTTCCCAGGATCAAGATGGAGAATGTGGAAAACTAATCAGTCACAAAGTATTAACGAGTTAAAAAGCTGTGAAGGGTACAGTTGGCTTTTGAGCCAGCCTTGCTACACATTTGTGGTTGCCAGAGTACTTCTGTCCATTGACACTTTTCTCAAAGACCCAACACTATTAACAGTAATAGTTAATCAGGCACCAATATATATAGAGAGAGATCATTTCTTCTAAAGAGTGATTTTAAAACACATTTCATGTCTATTTTCTTGCCGCTGTATTAAATATTTTTGGTTATTTTAGAAGAGAGTTCCATTTTTAGTTTAAGACTGTCATTTATGTACTTGTTTCCTAAATTATGAAGTCTTAATTCTCAGTATAGCGCTGTATTATCTCCCTCAAGAACATTTAAATTTACTAGCATCGGTTAGCAAGTATTGCTTTCTTTCTAATCCGCAGAGATGACAGTGATACTACAGCTACCTTCCTCAGCTGGGTGTCCTTAGGGATCGTCCTCTGTGGTTAGCTACTTTGACAGTCAGCGCTAGGTTATACTGCAACCTGCTGCTGAATGCTTCAAACACTTAGAAGTTCTCTAGAAGTTTTCCGTAACTCTCTGTAGATCTACTTTAGTACTCAGCAGTGGCAATATAGATGTCAGCCCACTTGTGAATTTTTTTTCCTCCAAACTGTCTGCTTTCTATGTAAATCAGCTAATGTTCATCTCAGGAATACCATAAGAATTTACTCTTATTTGACTCTTCCAAAATTTCTTTCAGTCATCTTTTCTCTTTTAAATAGCAGTTTGTCTGTTTGTTAACAATTTCAATTCATGTTCTCCCAGAGGGAGCTTAGAACGTTGATTGCAATTTGATGATTTTTCATTCTGAGAGAGGGACATTTCATCATCTTTTGCTAYCAGTGTTTTCTTGTTTCTAGGTCCAATTAAAATATTTCCAATTAATTTTTTGAACTCTTGATGTAATTGTTACGCTCTCTTCTTTTATYTGCAAGTAGCTGAACAAAAGTCACTTAGCAGTACTAGCAAACTGTCGGCTCACAGGTGTGACTCTCCAAAGTTGAGTATTGTTGCTTCTGCCGCGAGCATCTCTCTGTAATGCCCTCTCTTCTTTTGAATTACTCTATCAATTCTGTTCAAATCCTGACGTGATACAAGACTCTGTAGACCATGCGCAATTACAGGGGCAGAAGTGTTTCTTTGCATCTCCTGGTTATATCCCTGTGCAGAGATCAGCCAAAGTCCTTGTGAGACGCCTGGGTATTGCGTAAGTTAAATGCCCTAACTGACACTGAACTGCTTGGAAAAGAGTGGCGCAATGAGGGTTTTCTGTTCTTCCTCTGTAGCAGCAAGCGGAACTGATTCTGCTTGAGCAGAAAATAATAAAATACGATCTGCCTTTTATAAAAGGTAGACGAGTGTCAGCATCACTGTTTTCCTCTTTCTGAGATGCAAAGATGTAAGAATCCTTTTTTCACTCTAGTTCCCCATTTCATCCCAATGTTGTTTGTAGTGTCTAACCACATACTCTTGGCTTTGGCATTAAATGACACGAGATGCTTCTCAATGCTGTATCCTTAATTCTTCCCACAACAGCATCTATTCTCTTTTTTCTACTGGACCATTGCACACGTCATTTTTCCATCTGTATTTATATTAAAATGCTAGAATCTTCCAACAGTGTAGTTGCAATGAATTCCAGATTGTGGTGCTAAACGAGTTTTGTTAAGGTGACCTACTCTTGTTTGGTGTGACAGGTTGACAATGCTATTCTCAACATTTTGCACACCCTAGCAGCTTTCCTGATAAAGTGGAAGGATGCAGGTTGTAGACCTCAAAAAAGTACACGGTAAGAAGCAGGACAGATGTGGCAGTTAATTTACAGAGCTGGCAGTTACAGTAGATGAACTGTATTCCAAAGAAGTGCTGTTGCAATGGAGCAAGGGAACTGTTAGTCTGATGTTCAGTATTGGAGCTGTTGCCACAGAACATTTTAATTACTGTTGTGGAAAGTTTTGTGATTGAATGATTGATAGTTATTTTACACATATATCTGTATTTTTATTACAATATTGTAATGGAAAAAGGTCTAGGGTTTGAATGTGTTTTTTTAAAAAGAGTAAAGGGCCTGATTCTCATTTATACTACTGGCCTTTGTATCCCATTAAAAGGATAAAGGGGGCCTTAAACGGATATCCGTTTAGCTTACGTCCTTTGGAATATCCTGTTACACTGACTGTGGTATAAAAGGTCAGTAGTGTAAATGGGAACCATTGCCAAAAGACCGATTTGTACAATCATCAGAAATCAATTTCATGATATCCCTATTGCACATGTATTGGCCAGTAACATCCAAATTATTACCAGTTTAGAAATACAGGTGGAAAAGAAACTGGTCTGGTTTATTTTGTAACAGGTTATAAGTATTCATTTATATTGGCTGTGCTTCTTCCAACCTTGTCTACAAAGAGAATGTGGTAAAAGATTTGTACCTCAAAATAACGTCCTGGTCAGAAATTAGCAGAATTGTGAATATTATTAATTGTGAGAATTTTTTTTTTCAAATAATTACTTTTTTTTTTTCATCATCTGATCCCTTTTACTTGATCACATAAAATGGGATTGTGAAAATCTACTTAGCTGCATTCTTGGCTGACTTAAGACTGAACAGGGTGTGCAGTACTGTGAGATGCTGCCACAGTGGGGTGAATTTTGAGACACGTAGCTAAAAGCCAACACTGTCTGCCTGCCTTAATTGTGGTGATACTAGGCAGTGAAAAAGCTGGCCCTGTTCTGTACGCTTGAGTCATGCAAAGCTTCCTTGCTGCCAATGAGCATCAAGCCCCACTATATTCCAATTATGAAGTATTTTTTCTTTCAAAAAAGAGAAAATAACATTTTTGACAGGAAAAAAAATCCTGTATTTTCGTTCTTAACTTTATAAACTGTAGTGATACTGCAGAGCCTAATGAGAGGTTTTTTTACTAACTTTGTGAATGCCAGTTGTGTGAATCCGTGCAACTCAAAAGTCAGTGTCTGAACTTTGTGAATCTCTAGTCCTCTAAATGAAAAATTACTGTAGGCCAGAAAAGCAAACCTGATATCCCAGTATCATTAAAAGAAAGCCRGTTCTAACTAATCCAAACATTTAGACATTTCAGGCTTTAAAATTCATTATTCTAAGAGTATTTGTTCAGTTTGGAAGAGGACAGCTCGTCATAATGTGACAGTATTACACCAGGTCATAAATGCTGTTCAAAACTTGGTATCGTAAGAAAGAACATTAATTTGTAAGGGCACACCGTACTAAAATGCTATGGCTAATGAATTTTTCCCTGCTATAAAAAATTAAAAGATTAATATTATGCCAAAGCAAACAAGAAGAAAATTGCCAGGATTTTCTTTTTTTCTTCCTCTCTTTTCTTCCTTTCTCCTTCTTTCCTTGGGATGCAATTGATACTTATTTTTGAGCTCTGAATTTGAGGTTTTGGATTATTTCCAGTTACCAACCTACTGTATTTAGATCTGAAACATAAAATAACTTTTTAAAGCAAAAGAAATTTATTTACAGGGAGGGAAAAAAATCAGAAAGAAAAAGCACTTCATTATGTCACAGTATTTACAGGAGAAAGTATAAAAGTTACTTCCTTTCTTGAAAAATATTTGGGGCCTGATTCTCTCCTGGTCTAACTGAGCATAGCTTCATAAGGCTGATGGAGCTATGAAGAGTTACACTAGCTGAGGAACTGAACCTTAAAATCTTCTTTGCAGACAAGGGAACCCTTACCAGCAGTACTTGAAGACTTGTGAGTTGTGACTGCATGTTACTTGAAAGATCTAATTAAGCTATGTTTTTTGGTGCAAGCAGTTGTTGTACATGATTTCATGTTTATGTAGCAAGATGCATTGAAATGTTGATACTAGTATTGAAACATACATGTAAAAATTGTTGTTGTGGAAATTGTCTGTTCTGTTCTTTTTTTCTTGTGTGTCTCATCTGTTTAGAACGTAAACTTTCATTTTTTATTGTCCTAACTGAATAAGGCTAAATGAATACTGTAATTGAAAATATATTTTAAATCTTGTCATGAGTTTTTAAAAAGACTATTACAAATTGTATCATTCCTGATTACACAAAACTTTGTGGGTGGTTTTAAATAAATTTTATACTTCTATTTTGCACTTAGTCGTCTAATTTTTCTTTCCTGCATTTTCCTTGTTGTAAAATGCTTTCATAAATAAAAGAATGCTGTTTCCCAACACAAATTGGATTCCCCTGAAACAAAGTCACGCTGAAGTAACTAGAGTTAGGTCTGAAAATTTAGGCCAGCAAAGCCTGTACCATACAATTTATAGCAAGGTTACTGCTCTGGTTTATAACACACAATATGATGCCATACAAATGTAGTAAAGCTTAGTACTGACCATTTAAAACCATTACATTGTTTTAAATTTTAGATGGGAATTAGAAAATTAGTGATTCTAGACCTAGAAATAGTTTCATTTTGCAGTATAGCTGAGGGCACTGAAAACCTCATCAAAGAGATTCTGACAATAGCAAGAAGTTATTCTAATAAAAAATACTATATTCTGTAGATTCTGTGTACTTGTGTTTACGTTGTTTGCCCTGTAGTCTGTAAAACAGGTTGTCTTGTTAAGGGAAGAGTAAGACACGTATTCATAATGGTATGTTCAGCTTTTGAAACATTTCCTCTGCAAACATCTATGTTCTGATCACTAATAACCTGTGCTACATATAGAAATACATTCATGAGTTATCTCGGCGCTAGAGGACTACAGTTTGGGCTTACCAGATCGGTGAGATTTCTGCAGTGGACAGGAACAGGCGGGGGCACACAGCATTCAGCTGCCCGATCCCTGGGTGACCAGTCTACCTGTGCTTGTGCGCGGGACTGAACTGTCCCAGGCAGAGCCTACGGCAACAGAAGCAGTCAAAAAAATTCAGAGCTTCATTTTCTTTCGACCAAAACGTTTCTGAACACTCTTACGTGAAGTGTCTTCCGACAAACCCTGTCTGGCCGAGCAAGGTTATACGAATGTGGCTTTTGATTCCCATCTGGTGGAAGCAGTCCAGATTTTATTTGTTCCAAATGAGAGGCTAATTCTTTTTTTTCTGGAGACACAACAGTCCTCAGCTCTAGTCAGCTTTCCTATTTAACATGTTAGTGCAGAACAAGAATGCTAGAGAGATTTCATGTTCGTTAGATGTGAGGGAAAGAAGGGAAACATTTGGTCTCCAGTAAATGCAAAAGCAAAAGCTGTTATTACAATAATCTTAAAAAAAAGGAATCTCCCAAAAGATAGGAAAATGCTACTACCCTCAGGCTCTAATAACTCCTTATATTATAAAATAACTTAAGCGGTATGGTGCACGTAGCCCCTGGGAACCAGATGTGGTAATCCAACAGGAAAGCCTTTACCCTTCTTTGTCACTCCCTGCTCTTTTAGAGGCTAATCACGAAGGGGTTTTAGAGCGACTGATTTCCCAGCCCGCCCCAAGCCCTCTCTAAGCCACACTGGCAAAGCTTTCGATGGAAGCGCACGTTCCACGGCTTGCAACTGGGGTCAGTAAYGTACAGCACAGATGTCTGAGACAGGCTGCAGCTTCTGAACGGCACTTAGAAAGAGTCGGGAGCAGACCCACGAGCATCGTCTCGAGAGAGGCACCTATAAGCAGCAGCGTTTTCCAGCTCCCTTTGAGGTACTGGCAGCCAATGGCATCTTGCCCTCCCCARGGTTCCCACTGCCCAATCTGTTCCCAGATAGAGCCCCATTTCTGACTAGCCATTATTCTAATAAAATCTTTCCGTGTACTATAGAGTGTATTATTACATACAGAGATTTTAAAACACGGCTTCACCTATAACTTGCAGGAGCAAAACCAAACCAAAGTTATTGGCCCTACCATCTCTGAAAGTTTGCCAAATATTAATTTATCTCTTATACCCCAAGAACCAGGGCATTTTCATGTCTTAGAATTTTTGTATCATCAACTAGACAGGTACTAGAATATTCRTGTAACGCATTGGGTTGCTTTTACATTTTTAAGATGTAGAACTTCAAATTGTAATAGCTGTTAAAAACTGTATTAATTGTTACAACGGTTTAAACTGCAAGTTTACAAACCTCTCGCTGGTGCTGTATTACACTGTTCAACAGTGCGCTAATACCTGATAAAGATTAGAATGGCGGCGCATTTTACCGGGGTTTGAGAACTGTCAGATAATACTAATGCCGGTTTCTGCTGTTATGTACTATTGTCTGCCTGACTTATGTTTCGTTTCTTACAAATATTACTTTGGATAACCCTGTAGGATTATTCATTACAAAAAGGAAGGCTACCCAATGCAAATGAGGTCATGCAAAGCCTTTTACGTTTCATCTTTGAAAGGCCTTTTATTTCATCTAAACTTAACTTGTATCTTCAAAATGGATGTTACCTGATATATAGGACTTTCTGTGGATTCTCCACATCAGAATGAGCTCGATATTCAAAACTAATTTTAGCACAAGCAAGACAGTGCTTCAATTAATCATGTTTTGGTTTAGTACATGGCCTAGATGGTCTAAAATAAGTATCTGTTTGTGTTTTTATCTAAGGCACGCTGAAAAAGGTGTTAAAAATACGGAAATCTAAAGCCAGCTATTTCAATAACCATTTGATGAACTGTGATTCTTAAAATGGATCTCTAATTCCAGTCCAGGACACTTCAGAATAGTTTTGCTTTTATATGAAATTCTTAGTAGTTGAGTTCTTTAAAATTTCAATTTGTCTTCTTCCACTAGGCCAAAACTGACTCATAATCTCCACTGCAGCATGCACACATCTCTCTCTATTCACAACAAAATTGGGTAATGCTTCTCCCCTGTTTGATCCTGAAGTAGCCCAGAATTGTGGCTGGAGGCACCAAGCTTTAGCCTCATATTTCAATTCAGAATAGTAAAAATTTTACTTCCTATGGCAAAACAAGTTGGCAGTTCAGTTTCTTGTGGCATTGGTTTGTAAGTAGCCTTTCATTTTTGCACAATGGTGACCTTAACTCCATTCACTTTGAGAAAGCCCTTCAGAAAAATTCAGTACTGATCCTTTGTTTCATCCAGCGAGCACTTCCATGATAGACCTAACTACCTTCCACGCTAGCAGAAGAGCCTTGTAAGGACTGATCTGTGTCACAGTTGCTACGAATTTTGAAAGGATGAGATGAATTGGGCTGTTGCAAATCCTGAAGCTGCGAGTGGCTCAGGTGCGCCACTACTTAACAACACTCCTGAAGCTGTAACTCTTCCGAGGCCTGACCAGCGTACGCCAGGAAAAGCAGAATGCTTCCCAGAATAGTGTGCGCTCCAGCAAGCCTTGCAGGGGCCACAGGCTCTACTTCACCCCAATGCGCACAGGCAAGCACTTCCTGTGTGTGTAATTTCTTTTGTGCCTGAGAAAATTGAGTAGGAAGTAGAGTTTAAATCTTTTTCCGTTGCCTTCTCATGCTGAAGGAGCCGTTATGGTATGCAGAGCTCTGAGGCTGTTGCTGTTGTCGCAGCCTGCGTGGTCCAAAGCAAGTGAAATCTCTGAATCCCTATGTTCAGCTGCGCTGCGGTGGGAGCTGTATCTGCCTGTCCTCCAGCTCTTGCTCTGCTTGAGAAAGAGACTACATATTGCAGGCAATAGTAGATGGGAAACTAGGTCTCAGCTCTCAATACCTCCTGCTTTTTCAAGCAAAGGAACTAAGACTTTAAAAGTGATCAGGATTTTTCTTCCCATCTGTCTTTGAGTGCTTTAGGAAAAGCCTATTCTAGAGGTATCAGATTCCATTTTGTGTGTGAGAAGGGATTTCTCATGTATCTTCTTATAATCTTGTGGTAAATTAGCTATTGTGAAAGGTAGAGTTAGTGCGCTTCTACAGACTGGCAAAAAAGATTCCTCAAAGTGCTCAAATACATGTCAGCTTGAGTAAGAAGGAAGGAATCCTTAAAATTTATATATGATCRGGGCAACTTTCCCTATGCTCCTTGGTCAACACAAATTGTACCTCTTTTCATTTCCACAAATCAAGAGGAAAGATCTAAGTATTACAGCTCTCCCTAGACAGGAAGCCACACACAAAGCTAATATTCCAAATGTTTTTTTACTTCAACCAAAATTAGATATAAGATATCCTATACTCCCCTAAGAACCTTGTAAGACTCAGTAAGTACTTGTGATTAAAGTGTTGAAATTGTATGCAAAAACAAAACAATCAAAAAATTTGAAACCAATTCTATCTGATTTTAGTTAAAAAATTACCTTAATTTTAAAGGCACAGTTATATTTTCCAACCRGAGATTTCCCCCTTTTGCAAGGATGTATTTCTCTGAAACTTTAAAATTAACTGTGATTATTCAAAAACTTTTTTTGAAATGGAAGCTTTCTTCTGRTAAATGTTTTTGATGATAAGAATGTATTTTCTTGAAATTTTGAGGTATCAAATGGGAGTACTCAGGAAGAAAGTCTGGTAAGTATTTTGTTAGGAGAACCAAGAACCAATTGCTTACATAAAATAACTGCACTCAAGCAAAGAAGCACTGCTTCAGCTGAAGGAAAGCCAACATTTCATGGGATTTGACAGAAGAATGGCTGCAAACACCACAGACCCTGCAGGCATCTGCATCTGATTTCTAGAACTAAAACACAAATATTTTTAGTAGTTATCTCACCAAGCGTTCAGTAGCCTCAGTAACAGGGCACCGAGGTGGTGTCCAGGCTACATTTCACCTGTCCAATACTGTCAATCTGTTCACTCCTCTATTATCTCAGAATACCATCTACGTTATTTGCTGAAACATGTCGAACTTCATTTACTTATTTTGGCAAAAACACATACCCTCTCTTCTTGGGTCTACTGTATATTCCAATTGCTTTAGCTGAYGATTCTATGTGCTTCTTTAGCTCACTTTAGCCATTTACAGAGATCACAGTATGATTTTAAATACTGTATTTAATCTATACAAACTACAGCAAAATGCAGAAACCCTTATTCTTGATACAGAGATGTGACTGGTATGAAAGGCAGTAAAATGTGCTACATCAACATTAATCCCCTAATGGTTTCACTGTGTCCAACCTCTACATGGAATAGCAACAGACAGCTGTGGGATGCACTGTAAAATATTCTGGGATTCAGCCTTCTAGCACATAAGGTCAAATTTGAWTTGAGGAAGGACCAATCTTGTATCAAATACAGGCATTTTTAATTTAAGGAAATAAAGTCACAAGTGCACCCAATCTTAAAAACATACGACATATAAAATGAAGGATGTGGGAAAATCTGGGAATTCAGGGGATGCACAGATGCCATTTTTTAACTCAGAACGGTAACGGTTAAATTAAAATCCCCAAACAACTCATTCAGTAAAAGCCCTTCCATAAAAATTCTATAAATGGGATGTTGTTCAGAGTGGGATCTCCAATACTTTTGTAACATCAGCAAGTGCTAATGAATTTCACCATGAGGTAAGATTCTCTTCTCTGAGCTTCCTGAAAGCACAGTCTTAAAGTTATTTTACTGAATAATTGCCAATCCCCTTAGACAGGAACTTCGTTAGTTAACTATATTGTACGTGATAGCCCTTGTAATCCTGGTGTATATTAGCATCAAAAAAATAAAAATAATATAAATCCTCTAGCATAAATTAAACAAGCTCGGGCTTTGTCAGAAGTTCATTCTGAACCCATTTGATTTTGCCTGGACATAGCAGACCATGACATAAGATCTTTATCCTTTTTTTTTAAAGGGCTTATAGYGGTAGGGGTGAACATTCCGCATGTCACACATCTGCAATCTGCTAAACCCCCTCAGGTAGATTGCTATGACATCCCTCCTGTGTTTTTGAGGAGTCTAGCAAGTTCAGAAATATTTTTGTTAAATGCTTTGTATAGTAGTATGTAATAAACTTATGGAACAAAATGTTTCAGGTGCTTAGGGAATGGAAAGCTTCAGTACATGTGAGATCTCAGAAAAGAACTAAGACAGAAATTTCCGTGCAAGAAAAAAAAAATCTGTTAATCTGTTCAGAAGCTTATATTCTACTCTTGGCTCCTATAATTCAAGCATCAAAAAAGCCATTGACTGAACAGCTATTGCCATCAGATTTTCCGGGTATTACTGGATATCTGGAAAGGTAAAAGCATATTTGAATTTCTGAATGATCTTTGCTGACTTTCTGAAGAAAGTATGCAACTAAACCTATCAACAGCTACAAAGAAGAGGCTCCAGAAATAACGTGACACACACACGAYAATCTATTCTCAACAAGAATACAAAAGCAATATAATGGTTTACACCATCAAAATTCAGTGAAATAACCATCTSTCTGTAGTTGGCAAAGGTCTTATATTAGCTAGACAGATATAATGTGCCCAGTTACTGATTGTTACTAGTTTTCTTCCCTRTAATTTCATGTTTGGTGTGAAACACTAATTGCTGTGTCTTCTCAATTGCACAGATTGTCATTAGATATTATTAGAACATTATAATTCCCCCTGCAATTTGTTCAAACACACAGTATTAATACAGATAAACTTGCTTCCCTCCCCCCAACAAAAAAGAGCCTCTAACATGCCTCCTTCAGTAGTTTTCTTTCACAGCATGTACTTAAGGTATTTCAGAGAAGGGTTTTTTTTCAAGATAATACACAAAACTATCACAGAGTCTCTGTTKCTGGTGTATAGTGACAGTGGGTTGTTAATTTTTTTTGTATGAAGGACACTATAAATCAGGTCAGCCATAATACCTTTATCATGATGTGGAACTCTGCAGTGTCAATAATGTGTAGTGATTTAGTAAAAAGTAATACTGAAGCATTTGTGCTAGGCCAGGCACKCGGGAAACTTCTCTCTGAAGCATACGGTCCTTATCTTGTCCTTATGAACAGCCTGACCCATGTCTTCATTTTCAAAAGAAAGATAAAACATTATAACCATTTTTTGTATTTCCCTTTATTTGGAAAAATGGGACTTTTACTTTTCCAATGCTGTGAAATACAATGTATTTCTAAAAGCGATGAGAATTACTATTTGCTGCTGATACTCACTCAGTCATTCCTTTTAGATTGTAAAACTCCTGCAGCAAACACTTGGTTTTGTGATGCTTTTGTACAGCAACGAGTAAGTTCATGATACAATCACGGTTATGAGATGCCTTAGGGGCATTTTGAAGATAGTAAAGATTTGTTTGATGATGAATGTGATTATTTTTCTGCTCCTTCAAGATCTAGGGGATCTGAAGTCGGAGTCATCAGTCAGCTTCACTAAGGGCAAATGTTGCTATTTCAAGAATTAATTTTAGTTTTTTTTTTCCTTTTTCAGTTGAGAGTTACTACACCAAACACTAAACACAATGTGGCAAATGTTGATATATGTCAACATCAGTGCAAGTCTAAAAATGATACTATTTGCAGAAAAYGTACAATTTCATATTCCTTGAGCTAATGGAGAAGCTCCTTTGCCTCAAAGCAAGCCATACAATGGCTTTTTCAGCTACTCAGTATGCTCATTAGAGACCCATGATAACCACTTTTAAATCTGCATTCCACCCACACCCAATATGAAGAACAGCATGCTTCTACCTGCTAATTAAGCGTTTATACTTCTCAGTATATCAGTTATTGGTTCTACTAGTTAGTGCCAGATCAGTAAGGCTGGATGATGTTGTGGTAGTAGAAAATATACTTACTTCTATGACTGTGTTAACAGTGGTATACACAGAGGTGGTGGTGTTTCTGAGAGCTCTTTTAGTCACAATCTTAAAAAAAAAAAAAAAAGTTTAAAACTCTTTTTAAAAAAGCAGTATTTAATTAAGTACCAGCTGAGCCCTTGTTCAAAAGAATATAGCTGTTTTAATTTCAGAAAAATTGTGGTAATAAGGGACATTTACACCACTGCAGAAGGTGCCACAGATCAGCTTTAATGGCTTGGGGGGCAAAGCACAGACAGCTGAGTTCCAAAGGCCAGAGATCCAAAATAGAAGCTATTTGCACTATGAGATCTCACTACTAGGTAGCATTTCCTGATACCAAAGTTCTATTCTTTGCTCTYTGCTGTTCATCTTTGTTAAATATATGTACAGTGCCACAAAGTATATGAAGTTCTTTGTTTATACTCCTTCTGTACTACATTTTCTCCCCACAGTATCCCCAGGTTATCCTTAACTCCCTTAACTACAGAGAGGCTGGATGAAGATCATGCTCTACAGTTCTTCCCTGCTAATTTTCTCTTTTCTCAACTTGTCTGATTATTTTAAGCAAATTTCTACAAATTTCATACCATTTACAGCTCTGCCCCTTTACCATTTTTGGTAGAAATTGTCCAATGTACTTAAAAGATACATAGGACTTGCAAAAAAAAAATGAGAGAAATAGAGCAATTACTTAAGCCTATGGGATTTTTTGTTTGTTTGTTTTAGGACATGAGACTAGATATACTCATTTGGCAGTGCCTTTCTACTATAACTGTTACTCATTACAACAATGTCACAACAGCGTGGTTTATCTTGAAAAGAGAATGGAAATCAAYGGGAGTCATTTGTATACCAAAAATAGCAACGGCAACATTTGCCAGCTAAAGAGAGCAAAATATATGTGGAGAGGAAAAGAGCACATGAAGTCATATACTACTTCAGGTAACAGGAAATCAGGCTTGTGGTTTCCTATGAACCTTTAAGGTTTTCTCTATGAGCATCAATAAGAGTCGTGCGCTTTTTTYTTCAGACAAAAGACTGAAGAACAAAGGTACTTTCCAAAATTCTGACATTTGCTGCAATGTATTTAACAGTTTTGCCCTATCCTTTTAATTTATTGCATGGGAGAGAACCCTGCTATGTTTTTAGCCTCTAAATCCTATTTCCAGGTCAAGTACAGCTTCTGTATAGTCTAAAGAAGAATATGATGGAGGAATGCTAGCAGKAGACATGAATAAGGCTTAAAATGGTATTTTGTTTTGTTTTCAGTTAAGAACAATGCTTACCAGTGTAAAACATCTAAACCCTGTAAGTGGTTATAGCTTAAGCCTAAGTTGCCCTATCCTTTGAGGTTCTACAGCAGACCTACCTCAACGTAGTACTGGACACAAAATACTAAAATAAATTTATATTTACCTGGTGGCCATTTTTTTTCTAGTTGCCCTTCTACAAGGTAATGCAGCAAATGAACTGAATTTACCCTTGAGAGAAAAAAATAACTGCTTGATGTTGTTGCCTTTCAATGCATCTATTAAGCACGGATTTTACTCCATCAAACTCGGGTTTTTTTAAATCAAGTAAACACTCTGAAGGCCCACTTTCYTGCACACAGCGTGCCCTGTTGACTCCTACTCAATTGCTGAGTAACAACTTACATGTGTATTTTCTCTCGAAGCAAACTCTGGTGAAAAACCGTGTCAGATATGGAATACTTTAGAGCATCTATGGAAATGTGAGGGAAGGGAGATCACTGCTGTCTCTGAACCACTGCAAAAGCTCTTGCTTCTGGCTGCTGTTCCAGCGGCAAAGCACCTCACCCAGGGCTYTGACGAGCCTGTTCTCGCCAGGGACGAGCCGGGCTGCCTGCATGCACGTGTGCGAGCCGCTGCTCCCTTTGTCCCCTCTGCCGAGCAAATACGATTTAAAAAAAAAAAAAAAACAGCAGCCCTCCTGCACGCCGCTCTTGGCACTGGCGCCCTGAGGCGTGGGAGAGGCGGCAGAAAACGGCCGCGGCCGACGCTCTGGCCCGAGCCGCCCGAGGAGCGCGGGGAGGGCCGAGGGGAGGGCCGAGCAGTGGCTGCCCCTCTGCCTTCCTCCTCTCTCCCCCCACACCCTGCAGAGCTGCAGCGCAGCGGTGGGGGTGGGCGCAGSATAGCACTGCCGCGGCTGAGGCGCCCCACCATGCCCCACACACCCGCAGCAACATGGCGGCGCGCCTAAGCCAACATGGCGCCGAGGCGCCTCCCCTGGCCTAACGGCCGCTTCTCCTCAGGCGGCGGGGCGGGCGCGCGCGCAGGACACCCCCGCCCCTCCCTCCCCCGGCGGCGCGCGAGCCTCCTTGTGCGCCTGCGCGCTACCGGCCGTCCGCACTGTGCGGGGCCGTGGCGGCGGCGGCGGCGGCACGTGCGGCGGGCGCGCGTTTGAACGTAAGCAGTGTGCGCCGCGGGCCGCCGGCGGGCGCGGGGGCGGGGGGCGCCTGCGCAGTGGGGGCGCGCTTGGTGTGCGAGCCTCAGAGGGCTTTGAAATGGCTCCGGGCAGGCCCGGCGTGGCGCCGCTC
>NW_028186337.1:352046-406519 GCF_003343005.1 Rhea americana
TTTTTTAAGTGAATTAAAAACAGTGAAGAAGAGGACCGGCTCGTGCGGTGCGATGATGACCCCGGCGGTTTTTTTCAGGGGGGGGGGTATGCTGTGGAGTTGGGTGAGCGTTCTGCCATTTTCGCGTTGCTTTTTCGCCCTTGTTCAAGGAAATCGCTTTGCTCGGAACCGAGTGATGGCCGAAAGCATGTGGTGTTTTTTTCCACCGGTTTCGCTTCTAAGTGGCGATACAGAAGCAACCATAACCAAAAACCATCCAAACAAACAAACAAACAAAAAAACCCCCTTCGTTCTGCAGAGTCACCTTTCTGCCAGTCTCACTGTAAACTTCAATACTTTTTTTTTTTTTGAATTTAAATAGCATTAGTCTCACTGTTAGGAGTGGGAGGGTAGAGATCATTTCTTAGGAAAATATCATAACTTGTCTTGCAACTTTTTGTTTCTGCCACTTGTAATAAGAATGTATGTTGCCAACCAGGTTTAGAGAAGTGAAGATAATCTTTCAACATGATTTTTTTTTTGACCCAGAATTAAAATAGGCCGATGGTAAATGTTTTGAAGATTGTAGCTGCTGCTTTATTTTAATAGATTGCAGTTATAGAAGATAGACACCCAGGAGATTTTGCCTTTCACGATGGCTCAGTTTGGAGGACAGAAGAATCCCCCTTGGGCTACTCAGTTTACAGCCACTGCAGTATCTCAGCCAGGTCAGTTTACATATAACATGATGTTTGAACCCTGACATCTAGTAGATTTGGAGATTCCRTAGTTGGGTATGCAGTGAAGAGTGGCTCCATGCCAGCTAACTTATTGATAAATTCTATTGAAAGAGTATATGCTGGATGTTTCTTATGTGATAAAGGTATTAAAGATCACTAATTAAGATTAACTATGTATATTTTCTTGTGTAGGGTAATTAGTAGAATCATAGCTGAATTTTCCTTGAGTATCTTGATCAGTAAAATTAAGTTACTTGTATCCAAAGTTGTGTAAATCGAATTACTTTTCATCAGAATGCACTCGTGGATTAAATAACAATAGCACTAATAAGGCATTACAGATTTTTACGTGGTGCCTGTGTTTCATTCCCAGGGCAGCTTAAATCAATGTTTACAAAATACTTTGCCTTTATTAATGTATTGGGCATGCTTCACATAGTGGAGAGGTCTTTGAGATTTACTTCTTGGGGAAAAGAAGCAATTATGGTTTTTGTGCCAAGTTAGAACTCAAAGATCACTACAACCAGAGGCATTGCCCTGCTGGTCATAGTGTCCTTTATGTTTTAGTTATGTAGTCTTGTTGAATCACAGGCTAGTGTATTTGAAGGCTTAGCTGACTACATCTTGGTATACGTTTCACATGGATTCTTCTGTAATGGAAAAGRTTTTAACACAGCAATGTGAAGCTTACTACACAGTGAATATTGGTACTTCCATTTCCAGTGCTGGGTTACTTTTCTTCTTTTGAATTCGAAGTATTTCCTAWTTTCTGTAGTTCAGTAGTCTAATGCAGAAAGGCTTAGAGAAAGCTGTGGTACTTTGAGGATTCAGGATCTCAAAATATGAGAATGGGAAGTAGCATTATTAAAGAGATGTCTTTCTATAGTGTTGTCCTTTTTGTGGTTGTCTTTTGCATTTTACTCTTGACTGATAGGAAATTGAATGTCATACTTCCTTTGTGAGTATTTTACTTCTGAAGCTTAGCAAAATTTGGGAATRCCTGATGCTCCTTGGAGGGGTGGAGTATGTGTGTGTCTGGGGGGGAAACACAAGTCTTTCTCCAAACTCAGTTTTCTTTACCTAAGTTACTCTTTTTTCCTTTGGATGTTGATCCAGTCTTAATGCAYATCCTCAAGGAACTGGTTTCCTCCCCTCTCCTAACAATAGGTTTCATAGTACTCAGTCCCAGTGTGCCTGTTCCTTGGACAGCTCATCTGCATACCCTGGTACTACTGTCTTTCTATAAAAAAAACTTTAACAAGCTGAAGGAAAAAAGTAGGAATTGTGAACATGGGAGAGACAAACTTTGCTTTTGGTTCCAGTGTCTGATGCAGCAGTAGTTCTCAAGACTGTGCACCAAAAGTGGTGGTGCAAGGCTGAGCTGAGGGCCAACTCCATACTCCATGTCCCTCTTTGGAGAGAAAGCTACTGGAATGCTAAAGGGGARGAGCTGGCAGCCATCTTAGACCTCCCTGAACTAGGACCAGAAGGGGGCTCTGGAGAAGAGGAAGCAGAGGTAGATCACTAGAAACTCACATCTTTTTACACCTTTGCTATACATATGACTCTGCCTTTGATTAGTGTACTTCTCTGCCTTCTTAAATTAAATGAAATGCAAAATTTGATTGGGATAAGGCTAGTCAGCATCAATTGCTCTGAGAGTTTTTTCACCAGCTCAGTGAGGGCAGTATCTCCAGGGATTTTTAGCTGTGCATCTGATACCATAGCACCTGACTTAAAMTGCGTGAGCCATTAAAGACTCATTTGATTGCAGTTTTGCCTTCCTCTTGCARTAGTCCCACCTTTCCTCTTGTTTCTAGCTTCCCTCTTCATGCTACAGTATATTCTCCACAGTTTCTCTGCAAGGCCTCTAGATCTTTGCTTTCGTCTCTGCAGTACCTTCCTTTTGCTACTGCAGTCAATACTCCATTGCTYGTTTGTCATCTTTCTTTTTTTTCCCATCCATGCTGTCCAGTCCCCAGGATTCTGCCACCCAGTTCCTGTTTCAGCACCCATACATGTATTCTGTCCCCTGCTCCTTTATAGGCAATGSTTATTGCTAGTGCATAGGACAGAAGGTAGCTGTTATTTTTAAAATACAGTGTTCCTTGGTCTTGCTGAGAGCTGAAGAGCAGTGTGTACRCCACTCGGCTGCAGCTGAGTAGTCTCCTTTCTGCATGAAGGTATGTCTGTCCTGCCAGGTTACTTGCCTGTTAAGGAGAYGTGCTGTCGGTGCTCAGGCATGTTGAATAGCATGCACTACTTCTCCCTGTGGATAAGCCCAAGAAGTTGTTTTGTAGATTGTGCATTGTGKTAAGCTCTTGTAAGTTTGAATATTTGTAAACTTGATTTTAAAAGCTTGCATGCTTTCCAAAGATTGGTATATTTTAAGAGAATTGGCAAAAAAGTGTATATATATCTTTATGTATGTCTGCTGTCTTTATCCAAGCATCAGGTTCCTTTTTCAAAGCCTCAGATGTTCGCATATGGAGGAGAATGGGTCTCATTTTTTTCATAACACTGGCAGTATATTATATAGCTCTTTCCTAAGTTGTATTCAAGTGATGAACTAGTTTTACTCATCTTTACTGATAATGTTATAAATTCAGTTTTATAATTGCAAAAAGGTAATTTTGGCAGTTTTTTTTCTCACTTTGACTTGCATGATGTCTTGGCAATCCCTGATGAACAAGTAACTCTGCTAGTTAGGGCCTTTAATTAGTAAGGTGCAACAGTGCTACATAGTTCTAGAGTGACATGCATGTGATGAGGGGTTCCTGGAATCTCTTTGAGATAGCTTACTATTTACTTTTGTGCCTCTAGTATTAAAAGGCAGGCAGGTAATTCCAGGTGTCAKTAAAGATCTTTGTATGATGAGAGACTCCTACTTGCAACACAGTGAAATTGTTTCTCAAGACTTTGTCTAATAGTTCCATGCATCGCATGATTAAAAACAGGATAAAGTCCCTGCTATGCTGGTTAAGCATAGTTAAAAGAAGAAATTAAATTAAATGATGCCTGCTACAGAAAATTGAACCCTACATAGATTTTTTTTTTCTTTTGTCAGTGTATCTGTAGACTTAGGATGATGAGTAGTTTCCTCATCCCACCCCTCAAGGAGAAGCCCCTTCTGTTCTCTCAGCTGCTGATTTTCAACATGTCTTTTGGTTTGAATCTCTGTGCTTAGTATGCACCACCTTCAAGATTGATTGTTGCATACTGAAGCCTGTTTYCATAGAACTTTAGTTTTACTCCGAAACCTTTTCTTTAGTAAAAGTAAAGTCTTAGCTGTGCCTAATTCTGATTAATTAGCATTATCTTCTTTATCAAGACTTTGTTGCATTAGAATGAAAGAACTGTGCACCTGATGGGGGAAAAAAAGTCCCTGAAGCTTATTCCTGGTGGCCCATATGAGATCTCTAAAGAAGAGCCGGAGTATAGGACAAGCATGTAGTGAGATGCTTCTCCAAAATACTCCCTGTGGCTCTTCTGGGACTGTGGTTCTCAGATCTACTAGGAAATAGTAGCTGATGCAGTTTGTTGGCTTGCTGTAAAGGGATGTCCTGTAATGATACACTGCCTGGCTTCTGTTGGTGGGATTTTTTTGAGAGAGGATTATATGGCATTTAGATTGCATGTGTGTTACTCTTGAAGAAACTTTTTWAAGGCAATATTACCTTTGAATGACTATCTACTCTCTAAAATTGAATTTGCAGGTCTGAAGGGGAGGGGAAAAGTCAAAATCAAACCAAACAACAACAAAAAGAAGCCAACAACCCCAAACCCACAATTCCTGACAACTGTGAAAAACACTCAAATCCCTGGATAGATACTCCTTTATTATAATCCTAATAAATCTGTATCATTTACCATGAGGATATGTCTATGTTCTTTGAAGATGTTTCCCGTATCTTAAAGGGTCTCTGAATTAAGCATCAAGAGAGACCACTRAATACTCTGTTTTTCTGAAATTGCTGCAACAGAAACTTTTTACCTGGAAGGATGCTGTGGCCTAGGACTTTGATCTGTATTGAAGCCCTTCCCGACTTCAATGTCATGCAGTGTTTGGTGCTAGTGGAAATTGTTTACTAGACTTAATTTGAAGGAAGGTGTTTCTGGCACTGTACTTACTGGGCAGTAATTACAAATCCTAAGAGGCTGTTGTTTGTCACTGAAGATGTTTGCTGGCAGTAGTCATAATACRCAGTCAGATGTCAGTGCTACATGCAGTCAGTTTTTGGCTATGGAATTTTTATTTATTTTTACTAGTATGGCAAACATGATTGTTTATTTTTATCAGAACCGATTTGGTTGATACGTAAATAAAAGATGGTCAGATTAAACTCTTCAAATACTTGAGCCCAAGTCAGTAGGAAGAGGATGTGTCTTTGAAAAACAGTTTGAAAAACATCTGTAGTAATAGATAGTAGTCTGGGGGGTTCTCAACACCCTTCTGACCTTGCTCTTTGTTGGCAGGTTGATATGCAGTGCTGTAGATAACGTGGCAGCCAGTTAATAGTGAAAGCTAAGAAAGTGACAGCAAAATCTTTATTTAAATGGAGCAGGTGGAATAAGAGTAGTAATGTGGGTTGAGAAATGCATGAGAGAGAAATGCTTATGGGTCGGTCCTGCTGGAAGGAAAACTGTCATAATGGCAAGTGTAACCAAAAAGGCAGAGCAGAGTAACCAAAGATCTGGTTTTGGGACCAAGCACATTAATATTTTTCTGAGTATCYTTCCTTCAAAAAGTAGGAGAAGCTCCTGAAACCAGCTTGATGACAATGTTTCCCATCTTCATCACAATACAATATAATATTAGAATCACATGACTGAATAATGATGGCTAGGGTAGTCAAATGGGTTCAAAGGTAATAGCATTAAGTGAATTTGTGTGCCAATAGGAATTTCTGTTCAGCATTTGAGAATAAGAGGAGAAAGATTAACGCACTTGTTATTTGCCTTGAGTGAGCTAGCGAAAGTAATGCAGCCAAGAAAATGGAAGCTGTCCTAGGATGCAGCAGCAAAGCTTTTTTTATTATTATTAGRCTTAAAGAATTGTTTAAAGTGCATTATAYAAGGCAGTGGTGATGTTCCAGATGAAAGTGTGGTTCTAGATGATTGAAAGTATACTTTCAAAGAGGAACTGATAGAGGGAGAAGGAGTAAGGAAGAGGATTAGGGGAATGGAGGGCATGTCATAGGAGAAATAACTGGCTTCTTTAGCTTTCAAAGTGAATCAAGTTTGAATTTTCCAGGGGAAAAAAGGCCTGTAATASTGGAAATACTGTAATATTGCTGTAATATGAAATGCTTACGGATTTCATTATTAAAATAGTATTACCTTCTAGAATGCTTATGTGACAATACTTGATACAGATCATCATCATCATAGTGATTATTTACRCAGTTGCTTACTGATTTTTTTTTTCCCGTGTTTCATTTTGAAATTCCGAGAAGATCGATGCCATCAACTTGTTCKCTAAAAACTGTACTTTACTGGAAAGAATGATGTGGCAGAGGGAGTCATTTYCTTCAGGATCTGTTGAGTTGATAATAGCATCTTTGTATATTTTATGAAGATGGTTACAAACTACAAAGCYGTCTCCTGCTGCCTCCCCAGATCACGAATGACAGCTTCATTTTGGATCAGAAACAATGGCATGTGGAGCACAACTGCTAGAACTGTAAAATYATAAGCAACTTGACAGAAGGAAATCAAACAGTCTGTGTGCCTCTACTGTGGTGTACTAATTCTRACTAAATTTAGAAGAAAAGCTAGCAAGGTTTAATGCTTTATCTTAATTTTTGGCATTGGGCTTATCTACTTTATGAACTTAGGAGTGAAGCATCACATCCTGCTTCCAATCCTGCAACTGCCAGAACCATTATTTATTTAAAGTTACTCTTAGTGCTTACGTGTTTATTCTCTTTTCAGCTGCTCTTGGTGTACAGCAGCCATCATTGCTTGGAGCCTCTCCTACAATATACACCCAGCAGACGGCATTGGCTGCAGCGGGCCTGACTACCCAAACACCAACTAACTATCAGCTAACTCAGACAGCTGCTTTACAGCAGCAAGCTGCAGCTGCAGCAGCTGCATTACAGCAGGTAAGGAAGGAAGTACTTGCTATTGTCTGTGTGAACTGTAATAATACAGACACAGTGATTTTTGTGAGTGTATGTGAAGTTAAAGTATCCAGGAGAAAAGCAAGTGGATAATGTTACCTTTACAGTATAAACCTGAGTTAAAACAGCAGTACTGTAGGTCTAGAGCTATCGATAGTAGTATTAATCTGTGAAGGTGGGAGAATTTCTGCTTAATCTTAGCTGCAGAGAGCATTTCAGGAAAAAGTTCTGCTGCCACTAAACTGAACGTTTATAAAGTTCTGAGCATCTCTGATCACCATATGTTACCTTGATAACATTTCACAAGATTTCATGCTGTATCCTAGGTATTGTTTAAGTGTCAGGTTTAACAAAAATTGCCAAAGTAAATTTTTTATCTAGAAAGAGTAAACCAGATGTCCAGTCTAAAGTCTTAAGAATATTTGTTATAAGGGTAATATATGTTGATAGTATTAGTTGTGTTTTGTAATACAGTTATTAAATGTGAATAGTTYCCATCTAAAACATGCTTAACAGATAACTTGTATTTGGCATTTTGAGGATAATAATACTTCCTGTTTATGAGATTTTGCTTTTATCTGTTTCAGCAATATTCACAACCTCAACAGACTCTCTATAGTGTACAGCAACAGGTTTGTCTGATTCTTTTGTGTACATTGCAAATAACTTTAAAAAATAATGTTGGTTGTGGGTCTTGTAGGATTTGTCTCCAAAATCAACCTTGTATAGGAAATTGTTAAAGAAACTAAGKAATATTTTTTTTATAGTGAAAGAGAACTTGAAGTTAACAAACATGGAGAGATGTATCCAGAATGAGAGCCTGCTTAACTTCGTGCAAACAGGAYATTAAAAATATACCATTCCATGTGTACACGATTCCTGCTAAACTTTGCTCTAAACAGGGCCATGTATTTTAACTGCTGGAGGGATGCTGTCCAAAAAAAGTTCCCTTTTACATATCTTACTGTCATCTTTGAGCTTACCAGATTTTGAAAAAGAAGAAATGAACATGAAAATTACAGGCCTAACCTTCTTCAGCTGCCAAAACTTTTTTGATATTGCTATTACTTTTCAGTTACAAGAAAAAGAGCATTTCYGCTTACTGAATAAACCTGGATCATGTGATCCTAAAATTAACCACATAATCACAATTTTTATGGATATGCAAACTACTGAAATGACCAAACCCCAAAGGACCATTAACTGACTCAGATTAAGCAAAAACTTACTTGTAAAGAGGAGGTAAAATTGTACAGTTTCCTTAAGCACATAAAATTAATTTATAACTTTTTATTTATTTTAAGTTGCAGCAACCTCAGCAGACCATTTTAACCCAGGTTAGTTTGGTTTTATTGTTTGGTCTTCATCCCCAAACACAGATAATGCAAGAGTGCAAACKTTGTGACTTCTTGAATGGCTTAATCTGTAAAATGAACTAATATGAATGGATATTTTATTGGTACAGGTTTATTTTATCCAGATGTTAAAATATGCATTGCCTTGGTTCTAATAACTGAGCAGCATACCCTTTTCCTTGAACTTAAAGGGTATAGGTGTTTAGATTACTTTTTTTGGTTTGAACTTTAGGTGTTCAGTGTTTTGCAGTAAGTAACAAATTAGGAAAATCTTCCTCTCCTTTGAGGAGGAATTTAATTGCCTGTGTTAACAGTATTGCGATATGTGTATATAGACGCTTGAAAAGAATGTTACTGAGCTTGACAGGCATAAAACACGCAGCCATTTAGCACAYTGTAAATTGCTCACATTCTGTTTTCACTTAATCTTCAAAAGTGTTTTTAAAAAAGTATGAAGTAAAAATAGGTTACTTAATTTCATTATATTACTCTGTAAAACTTTTGTTCTGCCTCCTTATTCTGCTTTTGTAAGGCAAGCACATAAATTTTCAAGTTAGAAGAAGGATTCTTGTTAGTCTCAATCCCTTTGCTGACTTTATAACAATACAGTTGGTATGTGAATGGAAAATGATCTCTAAGYATGTATCCCTAGCAAAACTAGGAGCTTATCCCCTCTTCAGACTCATCGCATGGGTAATCTGCAGATAATAACGCAGTCTTCTTTCTCTCTCTTTTTTCCTCCTCTAGACAAAGTATGTATTTTGGGAAAGATGACTTTTTTAAAAAAAAAAAAAAAAAAAAAGATAAGGAAAGCCAGTCTGCGTTTCAAGTAGAAAAAAAGTCATCTTAAAATAGACTTCCATGTTCTGAAAATCTCCATTCAGAATAATTGCTTTGAGGAGATTTTTAAACTCCTGTCTACTTGAGTAAAGGAACTRTTCCTTGTAGGTATGTCAGCAGATTATAAGATTTATAGGGTTTGCTTTATTTTGCTTACAGCCAGCTGTTGCACTGCCTACCAGTCTTAGCTTGTCTACTCCTCARCCAGCAGCCCAGATAACTGTTTCTTATCCAGCACCTCGGTCAAGTCAGCAGCAAACTCAACCACAAAAGCAGCGTGTCTTCACTGGGGTAGTTACTAARCTACATGATACATTTGGTTTTGTGGATGAAGATGTCTTTTTCCAGCTGAGGTAAGGCGTAAATACTTGCTTGCAGATGTATTCTCTGATACTAAATAAAAGGTTTTAGATTATTGCAGTMTAATTCTGTGGTTCCAGTAGTAATGTCTGCAGTCAGTATTGTTTTTCTATGAACACTGAAAGTCAGATGGTTGAGTAAATTAATAGCTTCTAGATCTAAGTTTCTTACATAAATTTTCTTCATGTAAAAGCCAAAACTAGGAGACTGAGAAGATACTAAGTTCTTATATTATAAAAATTAAAGCGTTTGTGATGGGGAAATGCATATAATTCTCTATCTGTGTGTGTTTATCCAGTACAATCTGGGAACTTATAATCTTGGACCAAAGACAGGAATTAAATTCCTGTACATATTTCTATCTGAAGTAGATAGTGGTTTCAYTGAATCAGGGGGTAGATGCTGTTTCTGTAAGCTTTTTCTTATGAACTACCACTACTTCCCCCAACTTCAAACATAACTTTCAAATATAAAACTACTTCTGTAGGTTAGCAAGACTCTCACAATACGCTTTTTGCAATATTTGCAGTGCTGTTAAAGGAAAGACACCWCAGGTGGGCGACAGAGTTTTGGTAGAAGCTACCTATAATCCTAACATGCCGTTCAAATGGAATGCACAAAGGATCCAGACACTTCCAAATCAGGTATTGATGGTTACTCGGTCTAACTTATACTAGACTACTTGCAGTTTAAATTCTTTCAYAGCTTGTTTCCTCTTCTTCTGTTAGAACCAGACCCAAGCTCAGCCTTTACTCAAGACACCTCCAGCAGTACTTCAGCCCATTGCACAGCAGACTGCATTCAGTGTTCAGGCACAGCCGCAGCCGCAGTCTTTGTTGCAGGCACAGATATCAGCTGCTTCAATCACACCTTTGCTTCAGACACAGCCTCAGCCGTTACTGCAGCAGCCGCAGCAGAAAGGTGCTCCTTCAGTTTACAAAGTTTTTCTCCCTGTGCTTAGTGTGATGTTTTCAGAAGACTGAAGTAACAAGGGAAGTTATGTGACTAGGGTCCTATAGAAGGGGAGGATCAYTGACTGTCTGAATACAGTTGTGGGAAGTTAGATACGCAAATCGTGTTACCTGTAATAGCTCAAGAATCACCTGGTTAGTGAACTTCCTGTGGCCTCCTGTTATTCTCGTAGGATTTCATAATTTGAAAACAAAATTGTGTATTTTTATTTTTTCTGAGAGTTTAACAGACAAGTTGAGGAGTTGAAAATGTTAGTTGGTGTAATTCTTCAGCATCTTTTGGAGTGTTCATCAAGATTGAGTTTCCCACAGTGCTATTCTTAAAAATGTATTATTTCTATTAGTTTTTTTTTTATTTTAGCCAAGTTGGTGTTTAGGGGAATGGGTGCTGCTGAACATGACAAATTAAAACCTAAAGTGGTTGTGTCACTTGCTTTTTGTGTGCCTGAAGAATAAGCAGTAGGATTAATAAGACCTACAGTACTCCTTACCTACAAGAAAAGTAAGGGGAGAGGTTCTTAAACTACCACCTGAGCAAAGCTGTTCTGAATAAATGCTTATTACAATCTAATTGGTCCTAGGTTCAGCAGTATTTAGTAACGTTTCCTCCATATACAGTTAGTCAGTTAAATGTTTACTGTCTTAAGACAAAAAGTATGTTTTGGGGGATTAATGCAGTCATGTAATCTACTGATTCAAGAGTAATTTTTACAAAGAAGCTGGTTGTTTTTACCTATTAGCAGCCTCAAAAATAAATTTTAGGTTTTCTTTAGCTCAATTCGTATGTAGTATATCTGTCTTCAAACAATTATATTTCCCATAAAGAGTTAGATATTTATGATTATAACTTCTTGCTGTAAGAAGGCAATAACTTTTTAGATTTTATTATTTCCATCTTCAGATACTTCAAACAAATTTCACTTATTTTAAAAGAAATTAGAAAAGTGTTTATGTTTTTATCAGGAAGAGTGTAGGGCTCTGTTTGCTGCAGGTGGGCTAGATTTATTTGCTAGTGATTTATTTGCTGCTTAACAGCTGTTTCACTGGTATCTTTCAAAACCACTGTAAAGTCAATCMTTTTAATTATATGGAGTAGACAGTTGCCCCCTGCTATGTATTAATCTTTTAAATTTTTGTTTCAGCTGGCTTGTTACAGCCTCCTGTTCGTATAGTTTCACAGCCTCAACCAGCTCGAAGATTAGACCCACCGTCCAGGTTCTCTGGGAGGAATGACAGAGGAGGAGATGCTATGCCAAACCGAAAAGATGACAGGAGGTACGTTATTGACGTCAGATCTCTATAGAAAGCTTTGATTATTATTTAGTCTTCTAACAGAGCTGAGCTTTTTGCTCCAAATTAAGTCAGTGATACAGGCAGTTTTACCAGTAGGTACTGGTAAAGAGTTCTTGTCTGTCTGTAGCAAAGAGCTACATATTTAGTTTCTCTTTTAAAGAAGAGACAATGTACTGAAACAAATTACTCAGAACTTCTCATTTTCATTTATGAATCATCTGTGACAGTTCTAGCTTTTATTGTGCTGTAACGTTCTAGAAAGCTTTTTTTGTTACTAGCTTGCAAAAAATATGTACATCTTGTATGCGTTTTTAAGTCGTGAAAGAGAACGAGAGAGACGTAGGTCCCGGGAAAGATCACCCCAAAGAAAACGCTCCAGAGAGAGATCACCTCGACGAGAAAGGGAGAGATCGCCTCGAAGGCCGCGACGTGTTGTTCCACGTTACACGGTTCAGTTTTCCAAGTTTTCATTGGACTGGTATGTTTGTTATGCCAGATTTTTACTTAGAAGATCTCATTTTATTAGGGGATACAGATTACTGTGAGCAGTGCCAACACAAATGTGTAGTGAATGTTAGGTAATGATCTGAACTTCGAAGAAAAATCAAATATGT
Source organism: Rhea americana (assembly GCF_003343005.1). Taxonomy (NCBI): domain Eukaryota; kingdom Metazoa; phylum Chordata; class Aves; order Rheiformes; family Rheidae; genus Rhea; species Rhea americana. The sequence continues at coordinate 364,324 of NW_028186337.1, forward strand.
AAATGACAGAGAAGCTTACAATAAATTTACTAGGTTCTTTCTTATCTTTGAGTGCTTCTGCAAAATACTTTCATTATCCTGTTTATTAAATATTCCCTAATACGTCGACACCTTAACTAAAGAGTGTTTAGTAGTTAGTCATTTTCAGACTTCGGTAATTTATACGTGACTCTTTAAATGATCAAAATTATCAAGTATTTTAAGTCTTCTATGCGTGGCTCTTCACAGCTTCACATGTAGTTCCTGGTCTAAAGATTTTACAGTTTGAAATAGTTCTCTTCAAGTTTAGGTATAAGATGGTTGTATTTCCAGTGAATATTCCTCTTAATGCTGTGCTTTTCTTGTTTTCTTTAATTGCTATATCTTTCAAAAATGTTGTTTATTTCAGCCGTAGCTGTGATATGATGGAACTGAGGCGGCGTTACCAGAACTTGTATATCCCGAGTGATTTCTTTGATGCTCAGTTTACATGGGTGGATGCTTTTCCTATGTCTAGACCATTTCAGCTCGGAAACTACTGTAATTTCTACGTAATGCATAGAGAAGTAGATCCTATAGATAAAAATGCTGCTGTCCTTGATCCACCTGATGCTGATCATCTGTACAGTGCAAAGGTTTGTGCAGCCTCCTGTATTACRATTTTTTTCTACCTATAAGGCAAAAAGCTGGTTACAACTAAGCTGAAAATATGCTACAATGATCTAACAAAAATAGCATTTTAAACTTTTCAATAGAATTTGAGGAATCATGATTGAAATTTGGTTTGTTTCTCTGTTGCATCTTCTTTGTACTGAGGTTTCTTTTGCATTCACTGCACCATGTTACACTAATCTAATCATAGGCAAGAAAGCCAGCTCCTGCAGGGTCTGAGTGTAGTCCTGAGGCAGTATGTGCTGAACAGTTAATGTAGCCCTTCCCTTCTTCCCCCTTCAGTTTTTGTTCTCACATTTAGTGATGTTTTGTTTACTCCCTTCAAATTCATCGCAGTCTTTAGTATCCTGATGAAAATATATCAAGCATGTTAAGCTATCCAAATATATAATTTTGTATCAAGGGCCATAATGAAGCATAAAGGACCTCAGTGTAAAAAGTCTTCTAAAAACTGTGCCATTTGAAAGCTTTTGGAGTATAATACGTCTGAGATTTCTAGGTCAATCTGTTTTTTAAAAGTATTTAACATCAAAGATATGTTTAGAAACAAAGCTGCCTTTAATCTGTTCGAAAGATTTACTTCTTGCCTTCTGCCTGTAAAAATTTTGAAGCTGTGGCTCAAGTATGATATATACTGCTTTATTCGATCTAGCAAGAACTCTCTGAAAGTTAAGCTTCAAAGTATCTTCATTAATGGAGGAGTAGCATGCCCGTTTCATAAGAGTAAGCTGGTCAGGTTAGAAAGCAACTTTATTAGATTTGGCTAGACTAACGGAGTGCTAAGAAGAGACTGAGGTGTGGTAGGCCAGTAACTGGCCTTGTAATTGTGGCAAAATGGAAGAAGTCAGTGGCTGAAACCAGAAATGTACTCACTGTGCTTCTTTATTTAGTACATTCAGTGATAATGTGCTTAGTAGTATCGTAGTTTTGCATGCTGCTTTTATATACTTTCAGTCCATTGTTATATAAGATCATACATTGCATTTATCTGGAATGGTGAGGGAGGGAAAGAGATCTTTCTGACTAGCATTTTAAGCCTCAGTTCTACAACTGTGTTCTTAACCTTTGAATACGCTGGTTTATGTGGCCTTAAGGAGAAGTACTGGTATGTAAGTGCTTGCAAGTTGTGGGCTTTGTTTACCAGTCATAATGGGAGACCTTCACAAGACTGATCTGACTTACACAACAGGTGATGTTGATGGCTAGTCCTAGTATGGAGGATCTCTATCATAAGTCATGTGCTCTGGCTGAAGATCCCCAAGAACTTCGTGATGGATTTCAGCATCCTGCTAGACTTGTAAAGGTAAATATGCTTCGGTRCCAGATACTCGTGGCAATAAAGGTTGGTTACAAGCTTTAAAATACCTCTTGATAAGGAAGGAGTTTGTAGGCTAAATGACAGCTTCATTTTTCCTCTGAGGAGATCTAGTTTGTATGTCACTTTTATCATCATTGCTTTCATATTTACTGCTTTTTTCAGCTTAGTCAAACTATGGATATTTAGATAAATCTATTGTAGGCTTGCAAGCATACAGACTGTAAGAGCTCAGCTGTGAAGAAAATACAAATGAAGCAACAGTTAAGTAACTATCATGTTGATTGAAATTTAGCCATTTCATTACAATGAACAAACTGTTGTAATTTCAGTGTTTAGTGTTTCAAGACAACGCATTTGTTGTTTTCCTAATTAATCATCTTAAAGCAAGTGGAAGTACTTGAACTTACAGATCTGATAACGCTTCTGTGGTTTTATCTTTTGTAGCTTTGCTTTTTATCACTTTTAAGCAGGAACATCTATACATGTATCTGCTAGAATTAAAATGCTATTTGAATTAATATGTTTGTCTCTTCTGTTAAAAACCTTGTAATTGCAAAAGAATAAGCCTATACACATAAAGAAACTGGATGGAAAGTCTTGCAGAACAAGAATGAGTGATGATGTTTTAAACCTATTCCATTTCTGAAATACTCTGTGGAAAAAAAATAACTGAACTCTTTCTTGACTGACTTTTGTTTTCAAATTTCAAAATAATGTAATAGTTTAGTGGTGAATTTCAGTGTGTGTGCTATTAAATGTTTTTTACGCTTTGGGAAAGTGACTTTTTACCCCCTAGCAGGGGAACATTCAGAAGACTCTTTTTGTCTAGTTTTTAGTGGGTATGAAAGGCAAAGATGAAGCTATGGCTATTGGAGGACACTGGTCCCCATCACTGGATGGACCTGATCCAGAAAAGGACCCTTCGGTGCTGATAAAGACGGCTATTCGTTGTTGCAAGGCTCTTACAGGGATTGACTTAAGTGTGTGCACACAATGGTAAGTACTGTGCTGCAAAACCAAGTACACTGTAGAGATACTTGTCTATTATAAAAGCTTTTAAAAACAGTGAAAACACCTTTTCTTTGTCAGCTGCTTGTGGTAGAGCAGGTAAACTACACAGAGGATGTTCTGTTTTGTAATAAGCTTGATTGGTGCCAACTGTGCTGAATAATGCATTAAGAACTAATTAAAAACTCTGAATTTATTTTGACATGTTACTCTGTAATTTTTTCAATGAACGTATGTTGAAAATATTTTTTGTTTTGTGCATAGCTGGAGAAGATCGTCAAGAGAACTTCATTTCATTGTTCTTTTGTTATAAATAATTAGCTGTTGGTTATAGCCATATTTTCTCTTGATAAGTATTTRTCCTGTGTCAACACTTCCTGCAGTTCTACTAATGCAAGCAAAATATATTGTATGCTAAATTTGAAGTGCTTCAACTCTTCATTTGCACATTAAACCTACTTGTGCTGTAGAACAAGTTACATCAAAGAGCTTGTAATTGATTCCTCTTTTAAATTGTGATAGATTGTACAAATGTGCCAAAAGAGAAAATATGGCTTCCATAATTTTTTTCTTTAGATAAACTTCAAGGTCTTGCAGCAAAGTTTCTTTGCTTGATGTGCTACAAGTGATCTAGGCTCTTTAAAATGTATTGTAGAATTTTTTTTCCAACATGCTTCTTCCCTTGCAACAGGTACCGTTTTGCAGAGATTCGCTACCATCGCCCTGAGGAGACCCACAAGGGGCGTACAGTTCCAGCTCATGTGGAGACAGTGGTTTTATTTTTCCCGGATGTTTGGCATTGCCTTCCCACCCGCTCAGAGTGGGAAACCCTCTCCCGAGGATACAAGCAGCAGCTGGTCGAGAAGCTTCAGGGTGAACGCAAGGAGGCTGATGGAGAACAGGCACTGAACGCTAATCCCTTTTTCTATTTCTGCTTCTCACAGGCACAGGAACACAGGCACAAAATGCACACCACATACTACACAACATACATACATAGGAGGAACATAACTGGTAACAATGACTGGTAAACCAGCTTTCAGCAGTGTAGTGAATGTTGTTTTTTATTTTTATTTCAGCTAGTATACTAATTTAAAATGTGTGTGCTGATAACACAAATGGAATTAAATTGTGCTTATGATGCGCAGAAAACTTTTATCGTAGAAGTAGTTGCTGGAATCTGGGACCAGTTGTTGAGTGAGATGCAGTTTATGAATAGCTGTCTCTAAACATTTTGCCATTTTCTAAAATTTCTAAATTGTCTCTTGTGGCCAGTTCTAATTGTGATACTTGAAATTGAACAAATGTTAGTCTGAAAAATCTGAATTTCAGGCCATGTGACTGATCAGCATCTTGGAATAAGGGAAAGTCTGACTGAACAAAGAGTAACTTTGGGGTTCTAAAATTTGGGGGAAGATCACACACTGTGTGGTTAATGGAGACCAGCAGTGTCTGTGTAACCCCAATATTCTTTGTGGTGTTGCTTATCACCCTTTTGTGTTCCACAGATCTGGCTTGTATTGGCTGAGTGGCACTGTGATAATTTATAAAGTGGTAGAATGTATGCGTGAACTTGTTTAAATGATAACTTTAGGAGAAGACTATCTGAAACAGTTGTGACCTTGCACAGATCAGCAACAGAATTTAAAAAGTAAATGAAAGGCTTTCAAGCTTTCTGAATGATAATTTTTTAATTTTATTTGTCAGGATGAAGAGGAAAAGGATGATGGAGAAGCTAAAGAGATCTCTACGCCTACACACTGGTCTAAACTGGATCCAAAAACRATGAAGGTAATTACTTTTTTGATTCAACTGCACATGTTCATTTTTAAGGCAGGATCCAAAATACAGTTTTATTTCCCTTGACTGCAGAAGAGTGTTCGTTAGTGTTTTATCTTCTTTACTAATTTTATAGGTAAGCGACTTAGATGTGGCATTGCAGTATGCAAATGTGACTTCTGATTTAAATAAGCAAATACAGCTAACAAACTCTTTTGAGCTTTTGAGCTTTGTACAACTTAAGTCTATCACATATGATACAGCTTTTTTTTTTTTAACTGGAAAATGAAAGTTCTGCAGTAATCTGGCCATATCTACTTAAATGCAAAAATGTGGGGTCTAAAATAATTTAATATTAGTTTAAAAAGACAATAATTATGCAAAAATGTATGCTAGGAGACATATTAAAAAGCTTCCTTGAAAGGAGTAATAGTATTAAATCACCAAATCCTTTCCCTGCCCTAGTGAAAAGCCCTTCAAAAATCAGATTCTTTGAGAAGAACACAACTTTAAATATACTATATCAGTAAATACTACTTTTTCAGAACTGATTTAAAAAAAATACAGTTGACTTTCAGTGCTCTTACTTAATTTTTACTTCACCTTTTCTGCTAATTGCAGATGTTTTGCAGTGTCACTGGTTGATACYACTTACAGAGCTTTTATTTACCAGGTAAATGACCTTCGCAAAGAATTAGAAAGTCGAACCCTTAGCTCTAAAGGACTGAAATCTCAGCTGATAGCTCGACTGACAAAGCAGCTGAAAGTAGAGGAACAAAAAGAAGAGCAAAAGGAGCTAGAGAAGTCTGAGAAAGAAGAGGAAGAGGAGGAGGATAGGAAGTCTGAAGATGACAAAGAGGTTAGGTTTTGGACATGTTTGGTTTAATTATTATTGAATACATAGTATCTTACATATAAAAAATTGTTTAAATAAATATAAAAAGCACAGGATTTATTCCTAGTTGTATTGAGATTTTTGTAGTTCTTAGCTGACTAGACTGGGAACATTTTCTATAACCTGAACTGCTGAATTGGGGTGAAATATTGAATATCAACAAAGTCAACTGAAATGTGCAATTGTAAGGATGTCTGAATTAATACCAGACTGTAAATGTATTAAAAAAAAAAACAAAACAAAACCCCCCCAACAAAACTACACTTACTGTGAATAGATGAACACATTTAACAAGATGAACTTTTTAAACTTTTATGAAAAGCAGCTGCTTAATTGTATTAGCATTTAGCAGCATACAAGCCTTAGTGAATTACCAAAGTGTGGTTTTGGGGGTTGTTTTGTGTATTTTGTTTGGTTTTAGTCTGTGAAAGGTTATACTGACTCAACCAGTTCAATTACTTTGTGTGGCTAATTGTTTGCATAGGTTTATCTTTATTATGAAACTTTAATTTTCACTCTTGATAAACTCCCTATGTACTGAAAGGCAGGGTTTTTATTGTTGTTTTTCCCCTTACGTTTTGCAGTTAGTAGTTTCAATGCTTTTTGGTGTTTGCTTGCTATATTATGAAGATAAAATACATGCAATAAGGTTGAAGCCAACTGCAGAAAAGGGGCATGAATGTACAGACAAGTTATTGTGTGTTTTAAACTTGCCTTTTGTGTCATCTTACCTGCTAATCATCATGACTGAATTTGAAATTTTATYTGCTTGTGTAAGCCTTTCCTTTGGTGAGAGAGCAAAGGCCATGTGTTTGCTATTTTTGTGAACTGCCACATTCTCCTGCAGCTTAGATGGGCTGCACTATCTTGGGGTTCTTTGCCACAGTGTCCCTGCAAGTAGGGAGGTTTGTTTTGTGCTTGCTTTCTTAAAAAACCAAACAAACAAGAAAACTCCTACTTTATAATACACACATTCTCTAACACTTAAGACTCCCGTCTCGGTAGGTAATCAGTAAGCTGCTTGATGTATTACTTTTTTTTAGCCTTTTGTTTCATTTGCATCAGCTGCATCTATAAAGGTTCTATTTCTCATGACCAAAAGAGCTGAGTGAGTTTTCATCTAGTAATTGTTAAAACTATGTTGAACATAYCTGTGGGAAACTGATGCAAGAAGCCTTTACTGTTCCTATCTTAAGAYAAAGTAAGATTTCCCTGCACATCTCACAAAACACCTCGAACAGAAAAGAGCCCTTGACCCCCTTGCTAGCTTGTATACTGGATCTTGAAATGAATTAGTTTGGCTCCCTTCTCTATCAAGTAAGCACACTGCGCTTAGCCCGATAAGATAGCTGGAAGGTGCTTGTTGCTGCTTGGGTTAAACCACAATGCACGCCCCAGTTTGTGCTGCTCAGATTGCTAGTCTTTTTAGGTGTGGCAGTGGACGCAGTACGTGTTCTAGAAATTCTGACCACATAAGTTGCCTGTCATCTGCACTGTGTTCAGCAGCTTAGGCTTTCCCTCACTCTCTTCAAAAGAGTGAGTCCTTAAAGCTAATACATAGGCTGAAATTTCACCTCTGGAATATGATGTGTGGGGTTTTTTTGTTTTTGTTTTTTTCCTCTCTCTCTTCTAGGAAGAGGAAAGAAAGCGACAAGAGGAAATGGAACGTCAACGGCGAGAGAGGAGATATATCTTGCCTGATGAGCCAGCGATCATTGTACATCCTAACTGGGCAGCAAAGAGTGGAAAGTTTGATTGCAGCATTATGTCTCTTAGTGTTCTTCTGGACTATAGATTGGAAGATAATAAAGAGCATTCCTTTGAGGTATTTCAGTCATGGTACTCTATTAAAGCAACTTTTTAGTGAGTTATATGTTGTAGTGTTGCATTGAGGAAAAAGCTGATGCCTTCCAGTTGAATATATTAAGCTTCTAATTCAACCACTTTTTGGTTCTTTTAATTCTGCATGGTAACTGCTCTTTTCTTAAATTCTAGCAGTATATGATAGCGTGGCAAAATAAAACCTAAGTAAATTTTTTTAATGCAATACAGATTTAAAAAAAAAAAAGCCTAGCCTTTGATACATAGCTTAGAACAGCAGTTTTGTCACTGCAAGACACCCAGGAGAAATGTGCAAGCTTTCACATACAGAAATGAGTTTATAATTTATATAGTAAAATGGGTGCTAGTTTAGGTCGTAAAAACTACAGTACAAGAAAGAAGCATTTTATAAAGTTCTTTAAGGTATCTGTGTTCAAACCAGAWAAAATTTTATTGAGGATCAGACTTGTTACTGATGTGATGAAAACTTGGTAAGACAGCAATTCCTAGCTATTTAATTTTAAGTGTTACAAATGTGTAATATAGATATAGTCTAAAAAAATCTTTTCATTATCTCCTTTTCATTCCTCTTTGTATACAGGTTTCGTTGTTTGCAGAACTCTTTAATGAAATGCTTCAAAGGGATTTTGGTGTTAGAATTTACAAGGCCCTGGTTTCCCTCCCAGAGAGGGAGGACAAAAAAGACAAAAAAGGCAAAAAAGATGAGAGAAAAGAAAAAAAGGAAGAAAAAGATGATGAAAATGATGAACCAAAACCCAAGAGGAGAAAATCTGGAGATGACAAAGATAAAAAAGAAGACAGAGATGAAAAGAAGGTCTGCAGCTAGCTCACATAAACTACTATCCTGCATGGATCAAGATTAAACTGTTTTCTGGGTTTTTCACTGTTATTTTCTAAAGCTATTTCTGTCATGTTACTTTGTGACTCATTAATCTATTTAAATATGCTTCTGTCATAGTCATTAAAAAAWTTATAGGTTTAATTTATTTTAGGATATTTTAACTAACATGTATCACTTAAGGCTTGTAGATACTTTTTTAATTTGGTGACTGAATATGAACATAATCAAATTTTGAATGAATRTAGTGAGACAAACTTTTGCTTTTTTAGTTCTGGCTTGATTCATTTTTGTTTCAGAGGGAAGATAAAAGGAAAGATGATTCTAAAGATGAAGAGGAAACAGAAGATGATAATAATCAAGAAGAATATGATCCAATGGAGGCAGAAGATGTTGAAGATGAAGATGAAGGTAAGATAAGTCTTTTTATTGCCATTGAATATTCTTTCAAAGTGGAGAATGCACTAGAACTAGAAATCTAAAATTTCATTATTAGACTACTAATCTTATTGAATTAATTCTGATCAGATCTGCTTAAGATTGCTTAAGATTTAAGTGCCTTTTATGCTAGGCGTTGTRTGAATATAGTTTATATAAACTGTAGCTGTAGTATGCAAAGTAAGGCATGTATATAGAAGTGGTTTTATTTTTTTCAGAATGCAGACCACTCGCAACTCCCATTGAAGTCAGTAGGAGATGTGAGTATTCAGCACCTCTGAAAAACCAAGCCACTTTTTAAGTGCCTGACTTTCTATTCCTAATGTCGTCCTGTTTTTATTAGGCTAGAATGTAGAGTGTGGGACTCTTCTTAAATGATGCTGTGAGGAGTTGGTTTGTGTTTGGGTGGAGTTCTGTTTGCCCAAGGAAATGGGAAAAGGGGCTGGGGAACTTTGCTGTCTCCAAGGAGCAGCAATTCCCCTTTTTCCCTGCTCAGAGATGCAGGAACGACTAAAGATATGTTGTGGGATTTTTAGTTTGTACTTTTTTTGGGGGGGGGCAGTTTTTGCTGGAGATGTGGTTTTAAACTGCTTAGTTGCAGTCCCATCATTTCTAGCTAATGTTTTCAGCGGTGTTTTTAGCAAAGTGCTGCACCAACCTTAAAAACTTGGTGCTCTGGTTTCCAAATAACTCTTRTTTGCTTATTATCTGGCCCCTACGCGAGTTCTGTGGGCTATTCTCTTCTGTACAAGTGCTGCTCTTTCCCATAAGCTGTCCTTGTGCCATTTCCAGTCAGAGTTGGTGAGAATATATCCAGCATGCCATGGAGGTACATGAAAAAGCTTGTGGTTCTCAGAAACATGTTGGCAAAAATAGACAAATATTGCAGTGTCTGATTTTTTTCAAAGTTTTCCTCACAAGAAAGGTGAGCTGTTTCTTGAAGCTTGATTTGGCACATAATTCTCTGACCAAAAACTTGTATATAAGGCACAGAGCTGCATGGCATAGTTCATCTGTGCAGTTGTCAGAGTCTTCTTTTTCATTTTAGATGCAGTTAGTATTGTCTGCTTTTAAACACACGAAAACAACAAAACACTTTTGTCCTTCACATCTAACAAGTGCTGTAATCACTAMCGTTTGAAGAATCTAAGAGTTAGGATCAAATATACCAGTAATGAAAAATCTCGCTCAGACATTAACATAAACACATGTTTTTAATTACATGGTTGATATAGTTTTTATGATGTAAAATATTTGACAGTAAACAGTATCAGTTTTGTCCTAATAGGAACARCCGTAGCTGAACGCTGACTCTACCAAGCCCCTTTAGGGAGAACTGGGGTGATTTTTTGCACCACTTAAATATACTATGTTGGCACAACTTATTTTGACCTCATAATCATTTATTTCTTCTCTTCTGTCCTGTGTGTGAAAACTTAAGATTTTACACAGTAAAATTAATAAGTCTCTYATGTTTAAGTAAGACAGGAGAAAAATAAAATTATAGCGAGACTAACTTAAAATGCCATTTGATCTTTCTTTTGTTTGGGGAAATATATATTTCCAGATGTTTGGGTTTTTTTAATGAAAACATGTATCTTTGTGATARTAACTGTAGAAACATTTGCTGTGGATATGTTTAATTTTCTTTCTGTTTTATAGACCGGGATGAAGAGGAAATGAACAAACGAGAAGACAGAAGAGAGGGGAATAGGCATTGTAAAGAGAGATCGTCTAAAGACAAAGTAATTAGCACATTTCTTAACAACTACCTATAACCTTGTTAGAGATATCCTAAGTAGAGCTGACCTTTATTCTCATAATAGAATCTATTTTCACTCCTTGGTTTCCTTTAACACTTCTAGACTGAAACATTGCATATATAAAAATCAGTGAATGTGACAGCTTTGGGCAAGATTCTTAAAATCAACTTTCACTATGTTTAAATGCCTGCTGAGTGAAAGTTGCTGGAGAAACTTTCTTAGAAGATACTGATTTGTCTGAAAGATCTGAGGGCTGCATGTGCACGTGAGAGGCAGTGAATATGATTATTTTAGCCAGTCTTCAATGAYTGTGTTCTTATGTAAGAAAAGCAGAAGCTTAGCTTGATTTAAAGAAAACTGGCTTGCCAATTATAATGCCTGGAATCATTAGGTAGCATTTCTACATATCCCTGTAAGAAGAAGGATGTGATCATTATGCAGCATTTACATATCTCCCTATAGGGAGATGTGTGCCTTCACCTTATCATGACAGAAAAGTAGCTTGCATTCACAGTTCAGATTAAGAAAGAGCATAAATAGGATTGGTTATGCATAAACTTTATAGGTGCAAGAATAAAACAAGTTTCTGACTATTTTTGTTTCTCAGAAATTAAGAAATGTAGGAATATGAGTAATGGCAAAACACGCAGTACAGAATGGTCACAGCTGTTAGACCTGGATGATCATTCACTGCATAGCTATGGGAACTTCATTTTTTTTAAGTTAGGTTAATTTTTCAGGCTTTTTGGCATGCTARTCTGAACAAAAGGAAGCTATATCTGCCAGATGTTGTTGTCCATTGTGCTGTAGTCCCGTTAAATATTTGTAAGTTTTGTCCTAAATGCKTTGCTTATGTTATGTTTGTGCCCAGGAGATAAATACTAGTTGTATTAATTACTTATCTGAAAAAAATGATAACAAGAACTGAGGAAGATTTTCTTATTAACTTAAATGTTTACTCGTTTCTAGTAGGCAATGGAAAAATGATACTGTAACTTCCTAATGGCCACACAATGAATGTTTTGTAGGAGAAAGACAAGACGCAGATGATAACTGTTAATAGGGATCTTCTGATGGCTTTTGTTTATTTTGATCAAAGTCACTGTGGATATCTTCTGGAAAAGGACATGGAGGAGATACTGTACACTCTTGGACTACACCTGTCACGTGCTCAGGTTTTGTACAGCAGTAGAAATGTCTTTGAAAATACTACAGGGAATGCTCTAAGGATGTGGGTAGAAACCAGTTCTGAAGGCTGTTGCTTATATACTTTAATTTCTAGGTATCCTGCTTTCTAGTTGCAAAGATGCTCTAGTTTAATGTTTTGTGAATTGTTTTAGGATGAAAAGATACAGTTTACAGTTCTTAATATGGCTAAGTGTCTCAAAAAACTTTTTCCTAGCTTATTTATGTTTTTAAGCTCAATACGTTATAATACTTTGCTATTTCTTGAAGTAGGGTTTCAAAATAAAACACCTGTTTAGGTAGTATGYTGACTGTTCTGCATTAGCACTCATTGCATTACTTGAGTAACATAGTATTGCTTTCTATGGCTGTGTTTTAGGTCAAAAAGCTACTTAATAAAGTAGTACTTAGAGAATCCTGCTTTTACAGAAGACTAACAGATACTTCTAAAGATGAAGAAAATCARGAGGAGTCTGAAGAACTACAGGAAGATATGTTAGGTAGTATTTTTTTGGATTGTACGAATCCATGAAGAATTGTTTCTGTGCAAATGATACGAGAGTTTTGAGATGTCTGCAGAGAATTTACCTGTTTGAGAAAAGTAAACCTTGAGCAGTTCATGAACTACAGTATTTCTGACTTCCAGCAAGTCCTGGATTATATTTATAGCATAAATTCTCAGAATATCTTTTGGACCAAAAAGGGGGACTGAGGTTAATTTTGAATGTTCATTAACAACATTACATGTTCTTACAGTACCTTTGCAGTCATGAAGATCAGTGCAGGTCCTGCAGGTAGTAGAATGGAGCTTGCTTGATTCTTGGAAGACAGTTACTGCAGGAAGGAATGCAAGAATGTCATGGAAGAGTATAATACTTGGGGGGGGGGCAGGGGCACTGAGAGGGAGGAAAGAGGAGAGAAGCGAGGGATAGACCAAACTTCGTGAATCTGTATTTCTTTCACGCATATGAAGAAACCATGTTAAGATCTTGATTCTGTAATGTTAAAGAGGTGTGACTCCTGAATTAGTATGGTGTATTATTTTAAACTAATGAAAGATGTTCTTAAGGTTGGTCATTGGAACTAACTGTAGGCAACTGAAAAATGATATAATGATTATTTCTTAATACTACTTAATCAATTGTAGGAAACAGATTACTGTTACCATCTCCTACAATAAAGCAAGAATCAAAAACGCTGGAGGAAAATGTTGGCCTCATAGTGTACAATGGAGCTATGGTGGATGTTGGGAGCCTTTTGCAGAAGCTGGAGAAAAGTGAAAGAGTGCGGGCAGAGATAGAACAAAAGCTTCAGTTACTAGAAGAAAAAACAGGTGGGGCACTGCTTTTAAGGTAGTACTTCTATGAATGCAAAATTGTAGGACTTTAGCAGATAAAACAATGTGTAATATTTGTGACCCAGTGTTCTTAGTTATTTGCACACTGTCATATGGATTTTTTTGTTATTATTTCCCAAGCCCTTGGAAGCCCTTTCACACCAGCAACAGTTGGAGTACAGTTGTTGCACACAATGAAATTGTTTTCATCTCTTTCAGTCAAGTTAAATATAAAACTGCTTTTCAAATGTAGTCAGAATTGCATATTATCAAATGGTAACACGATATACTCTTAATGTTCTTTTAATAATTTTGGTGTTGTGTAAATGGAATGTTAAGACACAGAGTACATAGCCTAGGAAGTGACTTTGACTTTTATTTTAGATGAGGATGAGAAGACTATACTTCAGCTGGAGAATTCTAACAAAAGTCTATCTACGGAACTCAAAGAGGTCAAAAAGGATCTTGGCCAACTACAGGAAAATTTAAAGATCTCGGATGATAAAAATCTGCAATTTGAGAGTCAGCTGAATAAGACAATCAAAAACTTAGCTACTGTTATGGATGAAATACACAGTGTTCTTAAGCAGGTTAGAATTTTTGTAATTCCGTCTTTGATTATTGTATGTAAACTTTTATATAAACTAAATTTAAATTTTTATGTAAACTAAATATGAACAAAAACTTCAGAATTAAATTTCTATGTGAATTTGAATCAGTAATACCTTACATTGTATGAGATGCTAAATGAGGTACTAATTTTTTTTAAGAAGTGTGTATACRTATGTACACACACAGTATACTTTTCTAAGCTTGGAAGATAAGAAGTTCCTGGCTGAGCTTTTATGTATTTTTTAAATAGAAATTCCAAGCCATCGTAATATTTTAGTGTACCCTTTCAGTGCAACTTTTCTATATTCCCCTCTGTTCAGTTAGAAATAAGACTTCTGTTTTTCAAGGCAAAATTTAGGTATTTCAATTTTTTATTCCAGTAAAACAAGCCTGAACAAATTGCTTAATTCTGTCTCTCGCTATATAGAAAATAACTTGTGTATATCCCAGGAATTTTGTGAAGCCCCATTAAATAAGGCTTGAATAGATGTTGGTTATTGGAGGCTACTCAGTGGCAAACTGGAGTTGTGTCTGTCTGTATTTTGAGGAGACAATAGACTCTGCAGAGGCTCAAAAACCAAACTAGGATCCTTGTCAAGTCTTTGACTTTTTTTTTCTTGTAGGATACAACTGAAGCATCATATCAGTCATAGTAGCTTATTAAATTGATGTAGAAATACCTTGCAGCCATCTAATTGTCGTCAGTGACTTTATGCAGTCCTGTGCTGCACTGCAGCTTGTGGACTTGCCACTTCCATCAGAACTGGCTGCTGAAGGTGCTACATAACCCCCTATTCCTAAGATCTTAKCTCAGATAAATAGCCTTTGTCTGATATTTTGGGGATGAAATTTTTTTGTAACCCTAGGGTTTTCAGAGAGCTAACCAATCAATGTAAGTGTGTTTTGCATTAGCTCTGTTATATATTATCCTAGCGTAGTGGATTTTGCAGGAAAAAAATCTGATTTTTCCCTTAAAGCCTGTAAAGGAATACAAGGTGAGACTTCTGGGGATGTTTTTTATACTTCTCTTTACAAGCTCACAAGATGCATTTAATAGTATGCCCCATTAGCTTTTTAGGGATACACTAAATTGAGTAAGGCAGTTCACACAGTATCAAAAGTAGATGCAGCACACTACCTTACCCTTACACTGCTTTACATCTTGCATCAGAAATCTCACTTCTGGAACTTTTGTTATTCTCTTTTTTTTTTTTCTTTTAAAGGATGTTGTGAAGAATGAAGATAAAGATCAGAAATCCAAAGAAAATGGGGCAAACGTATGATAAAACTGCTGCTGTTTAGAAGAACGGTGTTACATAATGTAATATAAATCATGATACCAGAATGTATGGGAAGTAATGCATGTTTGATTTTAGTAGTATAAATATCTTAGTTCCAAAAGATGTATAAAGTTTTACGAATGTGAGTGTCTGCTTCTGAAGGTTGCTTGTAATTCTTAGCATTCAATTTACGAGACACTCCTTGAGTGAAAATAATTTTGCATTGCAAAATGTTTTAGGATGAACTTTGTTATAGTTTTAACCCTAATAAAGTTCATCAACATAATGAACAGTAGCAAGTATTTAATTACCAAATGTTTTTCATTAAAGTCTAGTGAAATCAAAATTTTCATTATTTATAGAATTGCCATTTTTAGGTTTTATTTTTATTTCAGTCTAATTAGTCTTTTTAAATTCAAATATAAATCATAAAATAGCATGCTGCTTAATTTTGCAAGTAAAAGGTTTTTTTTTAAAAAAAAACTTCTTGGATTTTTTTTTTACTTGTCACAACTTTCCCTAATGTAACTTTCTTCCCTAAAGCTGCTTGTATTAAAGCCTCATGATATACAGTAGTTCAGATGAGTTAAGAAAGCAATAGAAACCTACCAAAATATTGGCAGGGCTGTGAGATTTATATGAAGATATATGGGCCTGTTTTAAATGTATGTCATTTGTGTTCCTTTAATTGTTCTTATCTTTGGATTAATATATATGCTCCTTTTTAATAACAAATGCTGTGTATTAAAATGTATGGTTGGGTACCAGGCCAGTAGATGTCAGAATAATGCCTTACATGGGGAAAATGCTACCATTGTAAGCCTCCTTTAATTAAATTTGACTTCTTTCCTAGCTAGCATGTGTAATTACTTCAAAGACTTTAGTCCAAAAAAAAGAATGGACAACACAAGTATTAATTTTCTATATTATAATTACTAAGGAGCAGGACAYGATTTGTTTTGTTGAAAGTGGGTAATACGCTGCCTTCTGTGTTCACAAATCACTAGAATTCCAAACTTACGTTAATGTGGCCATCGGGACAACTTATTCAGATAATGTGAAGTATGAACAATTGTATTTTGGTGCAAACTTTAAGGAAAATGATGAGTTTTTGAAGGCTGAGGGCAGAAGTGTTTTCTTARAAAAACAGTTAGTTTTAGCAAACTTCTTTTAAACCTAGACATCCTAGGTATCTAAATACCTGTTAGAGTCTGAGTGCCATAATATGTATGAATAACCTACATGGAAACTCATGTAGCTTTACTGAGAAATACATTAAAATGCCTGAATTTATGTTCAAAAAAGTCTTAAGCTGGTGCTTTTATCACTTACCTTTCTTGGCTCTTCTGGAGTCAGACAAAGAAAGTATTTTTTTTCATTGAAATAACATGCATAAAATCCCCCTTCATTCATCTCAATGGAGTCACCGTATAATATCTTAACTGCTTACATCAGACTAGGAGATACTATAAAAACACTAATTATTGCATATGAATACACAGAAAATGCATGCTTGATGAGTTGTTTCACAAAATATGATTGAAGGAAGATGGTAATTAATCTTAGGATCATGGTGCACTTACAGTGTTAACTGATTCAAAAAAGATCTTTTGCAATCAAATTATATTTTTCACCTTTACTTCCGTACAAGTTGTTGACTAGTACAGCATGCTTCGTTACTAACTTTCAGCACCATTTATTTAAAGACACTGAGGAAAGGATTGAGGTTTGTTCTAAGATTTGGAGTTCAGCAGCACATGTGAGCACACAAGAAATGTCTTTCAGAGTTTCAGACACATTCAAGGATGAAAACATCTTTGCAGGCACGCTGAAACATCTGCTGGAATATTTGCTAAGGTGTTTTTTGGTGCCTTATCTGAAAGCAGTTGCACAGATGAGAAGCAGGCCTCATCTTATGTTTCAGTGAGTGGCCATTGTGTGAGGTAGTTGCCAGAGGCATACAGATTTTTACAGTATCTAAGAAAAAGGTGAGTGCTAGAAGAAGGATTATAATCTTTTTTTTATGTTGCTTTAATCTAACAATCTACAGTTACGTTAGAGGGGAAATTGATTGCACTTCCCACTGCTTTGGCTCACCATTTCTAAGTCTGTCTTTAGGTACCAGTTGCTGGTAAAAGTGAGCCTCAGCCAGGTCTCACTGGTGCATCAACACTGAGGGGCTGAAAGTCCAATTTACCTGTAGTTCTGAAGGCATCCAGGATGCTCTATGGGAAGCAGTAAATCCAGGACTGCCTTGTACTGTAGCAGCAGCCTGAACCTGGAGGGTGTTGCTACAACAGACTAATAAATAGAAACTCATCCCAGCTCATAGATTCCCCCCCGTAAAACTCTAGTATGGGGGAATTGATGAATTGAACTCTTACGAAGTAACGCTCAGAATAATGGGCATCTATGAAGCTAAATGTTCTGTATGATAAATCTGTGTGCAAAATAGTGTAGAATGAAATAGACTCCTGAAGCTCTGTGCTTGCTCCAGTAATGAAATGACAGAAGTATCTGGCTGCAGCACTACGCAGTAACAGCGGCAAAAGGAGCAGCGGTGAATTTGTGCCGAACTATCGTGTGGAAAGCAGGGCTGGATGGGCGATGAACGGAGCTGCTGCCCGCAGTGCCTGGGCAGTGCCACGCCAGACTTTGTTCACGGTTGTCCCGGTTCGTCCCGTGTCCTGCGGCGCAGCCTGCAGCACCCTTGTGCGTGCCGTGCGGSGCTCGGCGTGCTCTGTCTTGCAGCGGTGCACCTGCACAGATCCAGCATTTGAAATTGGGCTGTTTCTTATGAAACTTGGTCCGTCAACATGATGGTTTTTAATGCGCAGATTGAAATTACTGCTTTGAGCGATATTAATGGTTTCTTGTCCATCTGTCTGCTGAGTAATGTACTATGCTAATATCTGTTTGCATTTATGTAACACAGTTAACTTTCACGTAATTTTACTAGGCAGTGTGCACAAACACGTGGGTTTTTTTTTCCCCTTTTGCCTCTCTGTAAACTTTGTGAACCTGGTCAGGTTCTTACCTTGAGTGCACTTGTTCAGTGCAGTTTATATTTAAAAATACATAAAATAATTAGGTAATTTTTTTCCTTTTGAGTGACTTAAGTTTTATAGCCTGTGATCTATTAGGAAATGTGGGTAGGACAGTCAATGCTTATATGTTAATATTTCYTAGAAAGTAGAAATAATACAAATAGAAATTCTGCTGGGACTTTCCATTCCCCCTGTAGTGCAACAATAAAAAATAGCATAAATAATAAATACTCTGCTCAGCTATCAAAACTCCCAGTGTCTTCCTAGCAAACTTGTTTATATTTCCACGCACTGTTTCTCATTAGACGTGTTGCACTGGAAAGCAGTAAGAGCAGAGGGGAAAAAAATAATACCAAAATAACTGTTTTGAAAGCAAAAATAGCTTTCCATTTTCTGTTTATCCACTATATAATGTAGGGCATCATGATATAGAGCATAAGTTTAGCTTTTTTGAATACGCAGAACATAGACTGAAGCCTCATTTTGCAGCATTTTAACTGTGCTTAGGAGCATTGCTTTTGCATTTCTGGACATCTGATAATTGAATTTCTGTTGGAAACTTGTGATACTCTGCTGTTTCTGATTTCTTGTATCCTGCAGTTTTTTTTAATTTTTGCTGTCTTTAACAAATGAATTGCAACTGGTATGAGGATTCAGGTTGAGTATCCTGTGTTACATGCAAAACTGGCATATTTTCAGGTGCAGTTCAGCAATCCTGCAGTTTTTTYTCCTACAGATGTTCATCATTACAAGACTATTGACAGAGCACGTTAAGCTGCAGTTCTTGCAAATGCTCCTGAGAACTGTATTCCAGGGCTTATTTTGGCTTATCGTAGAAATAGTTGAATGTTATCTTTCTGTTTAGAAATAATAGTTGTCTTTCCCATACCTCACCTAGGCTGAGAGAGTAGCTTGTGGCCAATTTCCTTCCTCCTGGTACCTTGGTCTGGTGTGTTGAGGCACGTTCACGTCAGCGCGGCGTCTTCCAGTGCGGTGAGGGTCTGTTCTGATACGTTGGCAGAGGCGAGCGTTAGGATCCATGTGGCTCCTCGGAAAGTCCCTTCCTATTTTGTCATGTAAGGGGCAGAAACAGCTGGAGAGACAGTTACTTTACTTTTTGATCCCGTTTTAGCAGGGCTGGATGGTAGCCAGCATGTTTGCACATAGAAAAACCCARAATTGCTGCCACAGAAATGAACACTGGGACATAAAAGTACCTTGGAGTGCTGGGCTCAGAAAGCCTTGCCTCTCAGATCAGCTGGCCTTCCCCTAGAAGACAGTCCATTGCATGTTTGCAGAGGGAAGGTCGAAGGAGGAGTAGGCGATTCTTGCTGTCGGCTCTTTAGTGTTTCACGTGGGGAGTCGTAAGTAAAATGTACGGGCTGATCGGAGCAATGGAGTCGCTGCACTTTGAGCACGTCTCTCTAATAAGAGATGAGAATTTCGGAAGTCCTCCTAAACAGCTGTAAGGGCCCCTGCCTGTTTCACAGGGGTTAGTTCGGGTCACCAACTAGACACTTTCATTTTCAGCTTGTCTCCTGATGTCTTGCTTTTCCAGAGTACTATTCAAGCAAACGAAACATTTTCAAAGTTAAATGTAATTTAACAGAACATTTGGGTTACAAATTGTAAAATCTTGAGCAATGATTTCCAAATTGAAGTTGAGAATATCCTCAAAATGCTGGTCTACAAAGAAAAACCTTATGCTTGTCAAGTATATAAAGATAATATGACTAAGCAGATGAAAGTAAGCGTTAGTTTTTTTTAACAATAGTGAACTTAGTTTTCTACTTCAGTGCYGTTCCTGAAATCAAGTGACTCATTAAGACTTGCTGTAGTGTCTAATACATGTTTCTTATTTGGGAGGGCAAGGTTAAATCTTTCCTTTGTACTGAGGAGAGGAAAAAAGATGGCCCTAGTATTGGGGGACACAATATGGTGATAAAGCCTTGCAACAGGCTGGCAGTAGATATATAAATCCTCTGATTATCCCTCAGTAATCAGCAATCTGCCTGCAGGAAACAYGCACTCAGATCTCATCCTCCTTGTGATCTGAACGTGTGAGGACGGGCGGCGTGAAAGGCGGCGCGCAGGGGTGATGAAGCGTGCAGAGATCGCGCAGCGTGGCCGCCRGGGGCTCGGGACACGTGGGGTGGGAAGGAGCTGGCGGTGCAGGTATGCTCAACAGTGAACTCATTCAAGTATTCACTTCATGTTTAACGAAGTTTAAGAGCCTGCCCTGCTCGTGCAGTGCACGGGGCCTCGCTTCACAGACGGGTAACCTGAGACGGGGTGAGAGCCGTGATCCCGGGAGGAAAAAGCCTTTTGTCTGGGGGAAGCTGTACTGCGACCGGAGGCAGGGTTCCTGCAGCCCGGCRCGAGATGTTCTGGTGCCGCAGGGATGGGGCAGGGCAGCGTGGGCCAGGGCTGCCCGCCCTGCCTGCAGCAGCCGTGCCGGGGCACGCACGCAGGGGCCCTCCGGCACTGCCGACCTCATCCGCTTTCATCTCGGCTCTGTTTCTTGTCTCTGGCTGCCGCCTGCGTGATCCCAGCGGCAGGAAGCTCCCGCTCCCCGGAGCCCCCCGTTCATTCGAGCAGGGTCGCCTGAGATGCTGCCAGGCTTGATCAGCTGCAAGCACCGACCCAAGCTGCCCTGCAGCAGGCAACTTCTGCCTACAGCGCTTTGTGATTAGCGGTATCACGACTAATCCGGGCAGGCAAGGCAGGAGGGAGCAGGCGCAGGCTGTCCTCAGCGCAGACAGGAGGGCGAGCTGGGTTTCTGCCACTGGTGGCCTGGTTTGAAGCCAACTCTGCGGCGACCTGGTGACTCGTTGCAATGTAGACGAGGGCGGTCAATGTTTAGGAAAAACTTGAAACGGGCAGCTTGGTTGGTTTTGGTGTTTTGTTGTGGATAACGTCGTTTCCTGGATTCCTGGAGGAGGTGACTGGATGTAACGTGCGTCTGGAGAGCAATACTGGGAGGCACATTTGAACAAGCTGAGGATTAATTGAGTTTCGTTCGTTGTGAACGTTTTTAGAAGCAAAGGATGACACGTAGAATGAAATGTTAAGGCTGGAGGTTACAGACTGACTCAGCACAACGGTTTCTCCGAGAAAGGACTACAGAAGGTGCCCTCAGCAGTGAAGGTAAAGACGGGCAGCGTGCGGCACGGTGGGGTACCTGCGGTGCGGTGGGGCTGTGGCTGCCCGGGGGCAAGGTGCTCTGCTGCCAACACAGATGGGGTGGTGTGAACTCAGCAGTTGCTTTTACTCTTGATTCCTTCGGAAATGTCAGCAAAACCTCCAAAGGGATCTTTTTAATGCAAAAAAATAAATAGATGGAATATGTAAGAAGAATCTGGGCTCAGACACATAAAGTTTGCTATGTAAAGTATATAAAAGTACACAATAAATAATAATAATTAATACACATTAAAAATGTAGAAGATGAGTTTTGCAGAAGATGGCATAGCACAGCATGCCACCTGTCTTTTCCCTCCCTTTCATTTAAATTGAATTTATTACCATCCATGGGATACACAGACAACACTAACCAATCTGGCAGTATTAAAAACAAACAAACAAACTAACTAAAAAAAAACACTTGGAGAGAACTCTTTTGAGGATTTTAACCAGATCACACTGCACGTAAGCGTCCTCTCAGTTCGATGCCTGCAGCGAGCCGGTGAGCTCTGCAATCCGACGAGGCTGGGCAGCCAGCAGGGGCTTAGCTGATGCGTAAAAGTGCAGCTGCCGGACTAGCGAGTGCTCTTAGGGCCAGGCTGCCACTGGGAAGGACTCCAGAGCACGGGCTGCTGCAGACCACGCCAGCCTGCTTGATCCCTGAGGCTCGTAAGTGGAGCTTGCCGTGTTTCCGCTCCAGACACCGACTGCTGCCTCACAGTTCTTGCTCAAGGTGTTCGTTTCGGTCAGTCGTGGTCAGTAAAGCCCTTCTTACGTGCAGTTCCTGGAGGCTGGGCAGACTCGGGTGTGCTGGGGCCATTAATCCTTGCATCTGTTTCCCACCCCCTTGCCCCCGGTGCCTTTTGATCTGAACCGCTTATATTTCAACGTTCCCCAAAGGGATCGTAAATGCTAGCAGCCAAAGCAGAGGTGGCAATCGCAGAAGACTGAGCAGAAGATGCTGGAGTGAAGATTAGCAGCCGTTGGACCCCTTAGTAACTGCTGTTACTCAGCAAAATGGAAACAAGTCCCTTTTTAGTCTGATTTCTGAAGATTAGCAGGGCTTTTAGTTGCTCTCATTTTTGGGGAAGTGCTGGTCAGTAATTCTCTCTGTCCAAGGATGAATGACAGTTTAAGTTAGAAGCATGTTTTACCTTTGGCAGAACTGTACAGAAGTAGATTGCAAAAGCTTTGTGTTGAAGCTAACCAGTAATTCTTCAAGTAAAAGTGTAGTTTTGATTCTGCCCCTCCCTTTTTTTTGGTCTCAGCAAGAAATTTGTCAATTTTTGGAAGACTTCAGTAATTCTTAACATCCAGTTTCAAAACTTTTAATATGAAAATTTCTGATATTTTGCCTGTCTTGCCCTTGGCCAGCTCCATCTGTTTATGCATCTCTTAACACTAGACTTAGCTTAAATCATACGCATTTTTTTCTTTTCCTAGTGTTTGCCCTTCGTCCCCAGTAACAAGTAGCATTTCACTTGCTGGCCTCCCGCTAAGCAGCAGGGATACCTCCGGGTGKGCTGGGAACGGCTCTCCCTCACCGTACTTTTGTCCCACGGGAGCACGGTTATGTGCTACTCGCCGGTCTCCTGGGGATGATTCCCCAATCCTGCTGTTTCTGACCCACTTGATCCCCAGCAACCCCCTTCTGATGAATTACACAGGTTCCCCTATGGTCTCGTCTCTGGTGGCAGCAATGCCCGAAGGGGTTTCTAACTTCGTTAGTCACAATTCTCCCACAGTTTCTTTTATCGATTGCCTCTGAAGAAGCTACTTAATTAATTTCACTTTCTCAAACATTTTTTTCTGCATTTGACATTGAAGGGATATTTTCATGGTTTTACTTCTGGATCTGGAAGGTTAACTGAAACAAATTTGTAATCTGAGTGCCTTTGTTAAGTTTCTGCTAAAAATTGATGTATTCTGTGCATTTTCTTCCATCATTCATCATAGGGACCGTTTTCTGCTCTGGAAGATCTTTTTCCTACTCCTTTATTTATATTTTGCTCTAGTAAAGCAAGTGACAAAGTCAGTGACCACAATGCGAGGGGCAAGTTTCTCGATCTTTTGTTCTTCTTTTATTGATACATTTGTTTTTATTTCATATATGTTGATGTTGACTGCTCCTCCTGGCAGTTCAAATGAGGTTTATTCTAGAGAAATTTCCCGGGGTGTTGAGCATCCTGGTGTTATGTAGTAGACTATACCTGGACTGATGTGAGGCACTGGCAGATTAACCAAATAAAGGGAAAATCTAATCCTCAAAGTTGAAGTTTCAGAGAGAGAGAGAGAAAACTGTGCTGCTGTATTTATCCTCAGGTAAAATCCGAAATGTCTTTCTGTCCTGCTCCAGTTTGCATATCAGACTTCGTACAAGCTTTTACATTCTCCTCCTTGGGGGAAGGAGGGAGAATCACAGCAATTCAAACCTCCCACAGCGGGTTAAGTAGGGGCAGTTTTAACCTTTCCGCCTTGATTTGTTTACTGGCCTGTCTCTGTGGAAATGCTAATATCCCTTTGTAGGACAATCTCCTGTGCTTAGCTGTTTAAATCAGTTGTTTAACAAATTTTTAATGGTGTGAGGGACAGACTGCTCTCTCCCGCCTCTCCTGTACACAGTTACGTGGGAGCCGTGCAGGGCCAGGGGACTCTCAGCCGGGATTAGATACAACTGGAAATGCTCGGTCTGAGGGCACTGGCCACCGCACCTTCCAAGCAGAGAAACTAACGTAATCAGTCCAGGCAAACGCATTTCAGTAGCAGTTTGCTTATCATCCTTGGCCATACTCCGCTTGTTTCAGTCATCCCAACCTGCCTTCTCCCTTGACAGCAGCATTTTCCATACACCTGAGTTGCCCAACTCCCTCTTTGCGGCTCCTGTCTGGTAGAAGTGAACGATGGAAAATCAAAATCTTTTTACTTCGGCTTTAAAAGCATTTGTAGTAGTCAAGCATCTGCTGCCTGTTCAGGATCTCTGTGAATTATTCAGTAGGGAAAGCAAATAAACCCTGCAACTCTCCAGTGAGGCTGAGGCTGGGATTTGCATGCAGAGTCTGACTTTATTCTGTGGTCACATATTATCTGTGTGTTGATCAGCAAGTGCGTCCTGAAATGAGAGGAAAAGGCTTCTTCCCGTATCAGAGGCACAGATGCAGAATCAGGACTGGGCCGTTTGGGCTCTTAATGAGAGATCTGCGTGTCCGGCTCCGCCGAGTGGCTCGAGGAGCAATGTTTGGTTACACCATAAATCCCTACGGGATGCTGCAAATTTTTCTCGCTTAAAAAAGTATCCCAGTGATGACCAATACTGAAAGGACAGCATACTTTCTGTGAAGTCTGATGACCTTCCAAAGGGAGGCCCCAGTTTTGGGGGAACTGATCTCCTTATTTCCTGCCAWTTTAGTGACGTCTGGGGTGCCGACACGTGGGTCCGTGGGTGCTGGCCACCTCGCGACAGAGGCTGTTGCACACTGAACTTCTCTGCACTGTTTGTCTCTGTTTCTATGAACAGTTTTGAAATCCCATGTGTGGACCTGGAGTCCATGCATAGCTATTTATCTTCTCTATTTCCAAATCTTGCTTAAAATGAGAGACATGTTGTTTTTCAAAACAGACTCGGTAAGCTTTTAGGGCAGATTTTTTTTCAAACGAGCGAGTTAAATCTGTTCACAGCAATTAACATTAGTATTGGCATCATCCTGCTAGAGTGTCTAATTAAGGAAGCTCTAAACGACATTATGGCTCTGTGAGTAGCAGACTCCTGTTTTGCCATCTCTGTATGCTGCCTGTGAAGGAGCAGATTTGTTTGCTAGGCAGCTCTGTAGCTACACGCAGGAAGACCCAGCCCTCCTGAGGGTGGCAGCTCAGCAGGAGGTAGCGATGTGCTGCTTGGATTGCTTGCTTGCGATTTCCCTTTCTTTCAGTGTCTTCCATCCTTCCTCCCAAGCAGGGATGGAGGTTTACAAATCAAAGCAGAGTAATTTGGTAGAGGAGTGCTGCTAGCTTCTGTGAAGTATCATTCATAGTGTGTGGTCATACTTCATATTGGAAAAAAAAGGTTCTGCTCCTTTTTTTCTTCAGGCTTCAGAAAGATTGGATGACCAAAAACAGTGCTTTATTTTGCAGTGCGGTGTATAGGCTGTCAGAATATGAAGAGAAATTTAATTGCATTTTTAACTGTTTCACTGTTACATCTTATTTTTAGAGTTATTTTCAGTAAGATACCTGAGTCCAAACTTGCTAGCCTGTATATTCTGTTGTAATTCAGCTTTTTTAGTTGTCTCAGTTGTTCCAGAGGCGGTTTTGTCAATGTATCTTCAGGAGAAAAGACGGAAGAAAGTATTTGTACTCCTTGAAGGACAACTTCTAATCTACCTTGCTATCTTCTGCTTACTAATTTAATTCTCTCTGTGGGATGGCTATGTAAACCTTATGTTATTTCACAATGTTTAGCACCGAATTTTAACTGGTATTGAGCACTTATCGCAGACTTCAGACAAGGCTGTATCTCTGAATGGTCCATGCTTTTCCRCATCAAGTTCTCAGGAAGGTATTAATCCTGTATTATAAACCCCCTTTTTTTTTTCATTTGAGCGTGTATTGCATTAAACTGAATTGCCATATTTGATCAGTAAATCACCACAGGGACATACAAGAAAAATTCTGATGGATTTACCAGATCTGCTCAGATTGAATTATATCAAAGCTGTGATCTGCAAAAGTATTTGTTTGTGTGCATTTCTCACGGTTTTGGCAAGTACTCTTTAGTAGCACTGTTTTAACAAGTAAGTACTGCTGAGCAGCAGCGTATCAAATATCTGTACAACAAGCTCCATTCACTTCAATTTACTTTGACTTTAACAAAAAATCTCTAAAAGGATTGGTTGAGAAGAAGTGGATATGTATTTCAGTGCTAGAGATTTTCTTTCTGTTTCAAYAAAATAGGCTGAACTGTGCTATTCTCAGTCATTTGAATTCTTGCATCTTGAAYCCTAAAAGGCAAATTTTAACTGCCTTAATGCTCCTTTAGGCTGAGGGCATTTGAACAGAACTCATTTTTGTTTGTCTCAGTTTCCTGACAGGAAGCTGAGACAGTTTGCTATTATTTTAATGTCAAATTGCTATTATTTTAATAACATGTAGACAAATAAATGGCATTAATGAGTAGTTCTTCCCCTACAGTTATTCATATGGTTCCAAAACTTGAGATTTRATTTCAAGGTTGGCTTTAGCTTGCGTCCAACCCCATCCTGCTGCTCGATGTGCCACTTCATTGCTGTGGAGAGCTCTGGCTCTAACGGGCAGCACATACAGATGCAGTTCAGTTAGGAAAACAGCAGCTTTTTTTTTTTGACGGTTGAGGAGAAATACAAWGTTTTTTCCATATGGATGCTGTTCCGCATGGCCTTGTTAACAACATGAAGTAAGTGTAACCATCCCCTTTTTTCTTTACTTTAGTGTAATCCAAGAAAATCTCACAGCTGGTGGAGGTCAGAAGTGCTGGTGCGTTGGGTTACAGAAATCAGGGTGGCCAGAGTCGGGGGCAAGAGGGGCCACGTGAGGCACAGCACCACCATCCCACTAAAMTAGATGACTATTTTAGACCTTTGAAGAGGCTAGGTGCTGGTAGCCCCGTGCCATGTGCSTTATGCTTCTTTCACATGTAAATTAGGATAAGTTCCTAGGAATAAAATAATAGCCCTGCATTTGCTTTCCTTTTGGGGATGTTTCTTCAAATGTTGCTTTTTTGTTTAACAGAAAAATTGTGGTCTCTTCTGCATCCCCATCAGGAAGATATATCTGTTGGTGTGTCCAGATGTCCAATGCTTTATCGAGGTTAACCGAAATCTCTCTTCAGTCAATCACAACAGTGACACCAGGAAATAGATCCTCTTTCTGAACTGTTAGACAGCTTAGATGAGCTGCTGCGACTACTCTGATTTTCTTAAGGGAAACTACATGCAGTAGTACTATACTTTTTAATGTGGAGTTAAACCGATTTCATGTTAACAGCAGCTTAAAGACTTGCTATAAGCTGCAGGATTCTTGAAACTGAGTCAGGATCAGGGATCAGGCCCTTGGCAGGTGGCATCAGGGAAGGACGAGGGSGCTTGGGGAAGAAGGGCTGTGATGTTCCCAGCGCTGGCTAATCCCGCTCCAGGGGCCAGGGCCAGCATCCCTGCGTGCAGGTATCTGCCTCATGTAGCTCTGCCGAGAGCAGCCACATCCTCCCCATTCCCCACTGCAGTTCTGCTCTTTGGAGCAGCATAAAACTTCTTGGAAGTCATTGCTTATTACTGGAATGTAATTGAAAAAGAAATATTGAAAGCATGTACAGTTGGACTTCTTGAATAATATCATCAAGCTGTTAATGCTTTTGGTGTAATTTTTTTTTTAAGTATCTACTGTGTTGCAGATCATTATTTACTGAGAGTTAAAGCCCATTTCAGAATGGCATTGACTCAGTTCCCATGGACGGAAGTATTAATGTGGAAATGCATTAATACTGACCATGATTTATCTCTTTAAGTATATGTTTAATCCTATGCCAGTGTTAGTGGTTAAAACTGATGCATTTGCTTTGCTTGACAGGTTTTCCTGTACAACAGGAGAAATTTATCCTAGCCTRCTAAAATGAACAACGCTTGTTAATGTATCACAGCTCTCTCAGGATTTTCACTGTATTTGGTGCCTTGGTCTGCGTTATATTTTAATAACGTAAGTTTATCTTTCATTTTATATTTGGCAAAGAGGATGATTCAGGCTTGAGGGGACTTCAGGACGGCTCTGGTCCTACTTCCTATTCCAAGCAGGGTCAGTTGTGGGGTCAGACCAAGTTGCTCAGAGCTTTATCCAGTCGCATCTTGAAAAACTCCGTGGACAGAGACTGCCAAGCCTCTCTGGGCACGCTGCTCCACTGCTGGGCTGGCCTCATGGTGAAAAAAAGGGTTTCCGTACACCCACTCTGAACCAATCTTGTTCCAGCTAATGCCTGTTGTCTCTCACCCCGCCACCACACACATCTGTGCAGAGCCTGGCTCATCATACATTCATGCACCAGTAGCAATGCAGGTCCCAGTTGCTGGCGGTGCACAGAGTCTCTGTAAGCAGCTCGATTTGTATTGAAACAGAAAGCTTTCTGGGCAAGGAAACAACTGAAATTCCAGTTGCTGTTTATTTAGAAAATCCATTGTGTTTTTGATAAACTGTACTAGTGAAAACATTATTTTGCTTTTCCAAAAAAAAAAAAAAAAAAAAAACAACTTCATTTGCTTTTGGCCTTGTAGCATCTTTTCTCTGATACCGGAGTTCTACTTTGTGGGCTGTGGTCAGCCATAAGTTGTGGTTCAAAGGTCAAAAACTATGCTGAAGTTCTGAAACACTTTGCTTATTGTCAAGAAAATATTTCAGTAAAGCTAGCCCATCATTCAGAGCTCTTGCTTAGGTACTTCATGAACTGCATCATTTATTTTTTCCCCCAGGAAGTGTTCTCCTACACCTTCAATATCCTGCCGACATCTGTATGTCTTGGTAATTTCTATTGGAGGCTTCACCTCTATTTGTGTATCTCTCAGTACCTGCAAATCAAGGTTTCCGTAAACTAGCTTTTGAAGAGATATTCACTGAGTTTTCTCTAATACTATTGAGGTGCTCGGTTGCTTTATTTGCCTTTTATCGTCTCCTTTTGGCTGAAATGTAGGTGAACTAAAACTCTGAAAGGGGGGTTAATGGTGCCAAAGCCCTGGAGAAGAGTTTGGGAAATCTGGGCTAAATTTCTCTAATCCAAACTAATGTTTAAACTGTGGTGTCCAAACAACTCCCCTGAGACTGGCCGTGGTGGTAAAGATGCTGCTTTTCATTCCTAAGCTGTTTTTTCAGTGGGCCATAAATTCTAGCCCAATTAAAGGGTGAGGAAACACATTTTCTAATAGAAGGATCATCTTCAAAGCTGGATTTCTGTTTATGGGAAGTGGAAGGAAAAGCGTCTGTGCACATCCATCAACGTCCGAGGCTGCTCACGGAGCTGTAAAGTAGCCCATATACCCTCCAAGCTTTGTTCTCAGATGAACAGGAAAACTCCCTGCGGTGGGATGTGGCCTGAAACAACATCTGAGAACTGTTTCAGTCCAGGTCAGCGTGCGTCGGGGCCCCTGCTCTCACTGCGAGCCAGGTGCTTGAGCCTGGCGGCAGCTACAACTGCACCTACCTTCCTGAAAGCTTTCCCTGCTTGTTTGGGCTCTTGCAGCTGGTCTGATCCAATACGTTGCCTCTCCCTGGGATGTGCCGCTCTGGGATGTCAGCACTCCAAAGGGGGAGAACAACGAGCATTTTGACCACTACAGGGGCAAGGATCCCCGGTTCCACCTTTTGAAGGGAAACTGGGGAGAGGGATGCAGGAAGAGAAGCCTTACCTGCTCTTCACTGCCAGCTTCCCGACCCCCCAATGCTGGTGTCCTCACTACTTTCTCTTCCCAATGAATCCCTTTATTCCAAAATCCTGAGGTTCCTGTTGCAACCCYCATTTCTGTAATTTCCCTTTAAAGCCCTCTGCTCTCCCTTTTGCAAGATCTGAGGGTACAGGGCGAATTCTCCCCTTGGCTGTAACAGGTTTTAGCAGTGTTCCTGTGGGAGCTTTTCTAAATTTCTGCAGTGGGTGGGATTTGGCTAAGCATTGCCTGGGTGTGAGCTGGATGCGGTAGATGTCATGTGTCCCCTGAAACATGGTTTGCTGGAAACGCAGTGCAGGGGACTATGTTCTCCTTTGACTAGGTCTGTGAGTGCTGCTTCTCTACAAGACTACTGCATGGCTTTTCTTGGTTGGGGTAAATGTGAACTGAAGCCAGGGAGTGTGAAACAAAGTGAATTTTGCCCCTTTCCGAGGAGAAGAGGCAGAATCACAGGTGAATCTTACTCCTGTGAATGTAACTTTATATTGTCTRCTTTTTGCGACTGCCTTTTGAATGACAGCATGTTTCCAGGCAAACTGAGTCAGCCGTGGGAATGCTGCAGCACTTGGTGTTGACCTTTAGCTGAACATATAGAGGAATTTCTCAACTGCATGGTAACGTTTTTATAGCAAGTCTTTCACTGCGTAGGTAGGTACCTAACCAACGCACAGTAATGCTTTCTGCTTAGAACAAAGCTTTTCGCATTAAAGAGCTGTTTGGATGGTCTTGAGATTTACTGCAGAAGAGAGTACGGACCTGGGAATAAGGGAAAGATATAGCTGCTTTGGTGGAGAAGTGCCAGGGTTGCGATGGAACTTTTTTTTGGATCAGGCCAAGTGGAAAAGATGTGCTTGTGTGAAATTCCCACAGCATTGCATGGCAGCACCCGGAGACAGTTACAGGCGTCAGGAATAGTGTCAGTGGCTTGTTCTCTGCTACTGCACTGCTTGCTCCTGTCCCATTGCTGGTCTTGACGGGCTAGTCATTGTGCTTTCTTAAAAAAAACTTCTCTGGGACTGTTTCATTTTTTTTTTTTTTTTTTTTGCTCCCTGCAATAAAGGTTTGGAACTGATCTGTTTCCTAGGATCAAGCCAGGCACTGAAATATTTGATCTTCCTTGCTATCAGCCATGCTGGTTACATTTAATGCTGTATGTGAATTGACTGAAAAGCTAAGGGCAAGTTAAAACGCAGGGAAAAAAGAATTATCTTCAGTGCTTTTGCTCACGGTTCTGTTTCACTTGCATGTACCTCTTATGCTTGTGAAGAGTGAGATCGTCCCAGGGGCAGCTGTGTTTATACGGCTTTGCTTGCTGCCTGTTTTCACTGTTGTGCATGGAACACCTCTCCAAGCACAGGACAACTTACCTGCCAGCTTTTAAGCGAGCAGAAGTGCTCAGTTTTCCCTTAAAGAGTCTATCTGAAACTGCATGCCTGTCCTTGTGTTTGGGCAGTATTTGAGGAGCTTGAAATCTGCTCTCAAGATGGTTTTGGAGCATTAAGTGGACATGTCAGCAGCCTTGGTAAGTGTTCAAGGGGTTGCTCTCCCGGCAGGTCGGAGATTTGAGTTTCAATGGCAAGAGCCTTCCCACTGTCCCTGGCCTAACAAAAATTGTGCCACACTGAACATGTCGGTGTCTGCTGGGTAAGGTGTTCCTACTCTCAGATTTATCCAGAAATTGCAAGAGAAAGCTCTGTTGATTTCAAAAGCCTGTATCTCCTACCTGCCTTATTGAAACCTGCTTTGTTTTCACGGGTCCTACTTCTGTTTTAGTCTCCGTGATGAAACAAAAAATGGCTCTGGGTTGCTGCTAAGCACTGAGGACAGTGTAACTCATGATTTGGGAGTGTTTGTCCTTGCAGGAATCCGTGGCTAGGGCAAGCTGGCATTTTGATGTGTACATAAGTTCTTTAGCACCAATTGATGAAGTGTCAGTGAACTTAACTGATACTTTAACTGTTTTGTTTCTCTTTCTGAGAATTATACAAAATAATAAAAAAACAGAGAGATATTGTCTGCTGTTCCAAAGGGCTTTTGTTTGTTTCAGCAACAGATAAAGCATTTCACAAGATTTCACTGTTTTTAATGAAACTGAACTATCTGCTCTTTACTTCAGTAAAAAAGATGTTTCTCAAAACAGCATCCAGTGCACTATATTTATGCTGAAATAGATTTTCCTCCATTATGTACTTATCACTGAAAATATTTTTAATGGTCTTAACTCTTTGTCGTGTAGAGAAATTATCCTTTAATAGGGACCTCTTGTAAAAGCTGCATTAAAGTTCAGAAAGTGGTTTGCTACAGTTTCACAACTTTCTATGATGTTCTAATTAACCTTTTTCTTCCTTACAATTCTTCCTAGTCTTTTATTATAAAATGTGTCCATGATGTAATTCAATCTATAGAAAACCAGAAGCCTTACATTTTTAGCAGAGCTATCCTTGCTTATAGCTTTCCTGGTGCATTTCTGCAAAAAGCAAAGTGCATCTAGCATACCAGGGCTCTAATGCAAAAAAAAAACCACAGGATCTGTGGGATCTTTTGCATGTTTAGCTTTTTGTTTTGTAGCTAAAAGGATCTATAAAGTTGATCTTCTGCTTCCAGATGTTGTGTCTATTCTCTCTCAAACAAAAGATGTTAGCAGAGTCATATAATGGAGATTATTGCTGATCTGTATTTCTTTCTTTTTGGAATTAATTACTTATTGTTAACTATTTATTGTTATTTAATGAATGAATTATTGTTATTTTGAATGGAATTATTGTTGTTTTATGAATGAATCCAACCTTCAAGAACTAAATTGAGCTCTAGTGAATAAAACGCCTCTCTGTTGGTTTCCCCCAAATTAGCCTGTTTTTTACCCAGACAAAACTTGCCTTATATGTAATTTTTCTTAGTGTCAGAAGAAGCAAAATCTTGTAATTGTTAAAGCTCCCAGTGAAAAACAGTAAAGCTCACGTTACAGAAATGGAACAAAAAATCACTTTGTGTTAGTCAATAATATCTGGAGGCTTTTCTGTTTGCTGACATCTTTTTTATGTGATGCTTGTATTACAGATGACTTTCCCACACTGCGATTCGATACAGGCTCCAAAAGGTATTCTTTGGTTTCAGGGGCCCTGGTAATGAGCAGAGTTTGAATAGATAGGTGAACCAAACTGAAGGCCAAGGATACATGAGTACTGGCAAACTGCCTGAATTACAGTTGGTAAACGTGATCTCTAAAAGCTGTGGAGTGTGAAACGGGAACTGTGCTGTGTTTGAGCAATAGGGAGGATTAGTCTGAGCTCCTTGACTGATGGCAGGCACCTTTTACATAAGCAAGTAAAAACTACGAAGAAACCAGGAAGCCGACTCTCATCAGAAGGTTTATGTGGCATAGGAGACCGGGGGTACTACAGAGGCTTTTTCTGAGCTGTTAAGGAACAAATATTCATCAGGTCTATTTGAGCACGAAGCGAGTTACTCCACTTCCATGGGTTTTGCTGATGTGGCATCAGGCCCGCAAGACAAAACTTGCACTAACTTTTAAGGTCCCTTTCTGCATAAATCTGAGAGATAGAGCTTTTATATATTTGTAAAAGAAAAAAAAAGAGAATATCTGATGTGCAGTTGTAATAGCTAATTACCCATGGAAAGCAAATAAACAATTTTTAATAAGAAATGGGTTGGATACGTGCAGGCTGTTGCCTATGCATTTTCCAATGACTGCTTATGAATGTTTCCAATGGTCTGATTTTTGCTTTTGCTATTTCAGATCTCATTTCAAAGTTAGGAGGGAATGATCTTTAATCTTCATGTTGTAGAGCACTTGTGTACTCTGGCACTATTGATCCATGAAAAGCATTTCTTTTTGCTTGAAGTATGCAAATTTTAATATTTTTTCCTTCAGTATTAAACTGGCTTTTTCTAAATTAAAGATTATGTTGGCAGAGCCTTCCTTTAAAGGCAACACAGGGTTTGAGGCTGAGAGACAGATAATGACAATGATGGCACGTCAGCGTATAATAACAAAGATAATACATTTTGTGTTTTACTCCTTAGCAGCTTGGTGCTGTGTGAGGAACAAATGGTAAAACYGGCTGCAGCATGGTATGCTTAGAGCAGAGACCTCAGAGAGCAACCCTTCACAAGAATTATCACAAGTCTTTTCCCACAGAAAGGGAAAGCTTGCCATGGTTTCTGCACCTGCGAGGAGTATCTTGGCAACGTCACTGAGGAAATAGTATGMCGGGACATTTTTCTGAGCACTTTTTTATGAACATAACTGCAGATGTAAAACCAAGGTCAAGAGCAATTTAAGCTCTTCAAAGTGCTGTTTCTTAATCCACTTATCAGATAAATGTTTGCATTGTAGTTTTCTGCCAAAAGGATAGTATCAGGTTACAGAGTCACCCAACATACTATCCGGTTGCAGTTCAGTTAAACCTGAATATCACTTAATCTGAAATGTGCCTTCTTCCATGCAGGAAAATTCCTGTTAATTTGACTCCATTCTTTGCCTCGTGAAGTAACCAGGTGGGAGCCCCTGCTGCGTTCTGCCTGCTCTGGCAGTTGAGGATACCCAGAGGCTTTCTGCACGAGAGAGCTGGGAAGAAGAGCACAAAACTCCAGCAGGTAGCGGGGACAGACCGTTGTTCTAATTAAAAAACGAACAAACAAACAAAAAAACCCTTTTCATGTGAGAAGTTGTATGAAGTTGCATGAAGCACAGGCCTCAGGTGAGTCCCTGCTCTGTGCTTTGTCATCAGTATTCAGGCAATATCCGATTTCAGGCTTATCCTGCATCATGCATTGGTACTGTGTCAGAAGTACTTGCCAGGGTTGCTCTGACTGGCCTTGCCATCTTGTGATGGGAAGAGGGCAGTAGTTATCTTCTGTGTTTTATAGATGAGGGAGTTGAGGCGAAGAACTAAGGCCCCATTCAGATCACTGTCTTCCTCACCAAGTCCCTCATCTGTCCGCCCACTTCCCCTGAGGCCCTRTGTGGGAGTTCAGCATCTGCAGGAGAGCACATCCTGGGGGCACGCGGGGCTCTGGGAATGAATCATGGAAAAGTAAATAGAGAAGTATCTACTCCACATTCAGTCTTTGGATCCAGGTCTCCAACGTCCTGCCCTTGTGAGCTGGAGGGAAATAACAACAAAACTGTTCAGCTGCTTCTGGGGAGGTGTGTTGTACTCTGCCGGGCAGAGAGTGGGCTGAGGCTGCAGAATTACTCGGGAACAGGGCCACGTGCTTTGCCCCTCTGAGTCTCTGCTTTCCTCATGTGAAATAGCAATAGTATTACTGCCCCTCACCAGGAGGGACAGGGTAACCTAAAAATGTGTGCAGTGGTGCACAAGTTACGATTGTAACCAGTTAAAAGTCAGTGGTAAGAGGTATCTTTGCCCTCTAGTAAATAATCTCAAGTTTTAGAGCCCTGTCTAGAAATAAGACTTGTACCATTTCTATTCAAATGTTTGTGCTAGAGAAAAGACAAAGGCTTTTGCCAGTCTCCTCCTTCATGTGTTCTGACTCTGTGAAAACATTTTGTACTTAGATTATTGGATGTTGACCGTTTCATTAGGTACTCACAGAAATACAGGTTCTGCATTGTTTCATATGTAAACAGTCATCTAAAAAGTCAGCAGTCATCAAGTGTAATTTGCTCCCTCTACTCCTTGTTTATTAAGCTAAATAGTGGGTTAAGCTGGGATTTAAGATCAAACAAACCGAATTGCTTAAGTAACTTTCTGTTTCTTTCATTGCAAATGTTGAAAATTAATGAGGATAAGTTGTTTGTTCTGAGGCAACACAAATGAAATCTGAAAATCTGTTATGTATAATAGTAAAATGAGACATTATCCCATGCAAACAACTTTTTTTTCTTTTTCTTTTTAAACCTTAGGTGATGTGCCACCTGTTCTCATGAATCCTCTCTCCCAATCACAGTTTGTTCCCCTGGCTGAAGTTCTTTGCTGCACCATATCAGAAATGAATGCAGATCATGTAATGGTTACACAGGAAACTTTAACAGAGCAGTTAGTGAAAAATTATCCAGGTACTATATTCATTTTTCTCTCCTTTTAGAAGTGACTGTACTATCATGCTTGTGTTTCTGGYATCAGGCAAGTCATCAATGAACACTTAGAAGCAAAGCTGGCAAAATGGAAGAATGTAAATTACCTGACAGCTAGGGAAATGCATGAATATGTACATAATCCTCATCAGTCTGTGAGCATCAGTAACATTATTTCGAATAGAATAATTTTTGCAGATTTTCTTTGAGAATAAGAGAGGGAACTGAGTATGGAAGCATGTTGAYTATGCCCTTTTCTATGAGAAAGCATAGATGAGGTAGTTAGATATCAGATATGAAAAAACATAAAACACAGTATGTGTCAGTTCACTAAAACTTTGAGTCCTCCTTCGAGAGACAGCCACACTGAGACTGAGTAGGAGCCTACATTTGGTGTCTGCAATCACAAATACAATTGGCCTCAAATTCAGGTTTGTTGGTCAAATTCCAGCCTCCTTCTCCCAAAAAGCAATTTAATTACACAAAATGAGCTTTAATCCTTCTCTTTTGATGAGGTAGCAGCCATTTCCCTTAAATGCTGCACTTTCATTTTGATTTGAAAAACCTCCMATTTCCCTTAGATCTCGAATACTTAAACGTCTCTGGGACTCCGTGAAAGCTCATTCGGGCCCTCTGCAGAAACAGTTTGCTTTGTTTGATGCTGAGCTTCCTCTTTTGATTCTTTATAATCCTACAGCCTTCCAAATGTTACAGGCTGATCTGGCAGGCCAAGTCCTGTTCTCTTTTTCACTGCTGGGGAAAATGTTAATGCAACCCCATAAACTGTCCCACAAACTTGCCGGGAATGCGATATAGTCTGTATGTGCATTGAGACATCCACAAAGTAGGATTTTTAGCTCAGCCAGAAGTAACTCTCAAAGTCAGTAGGGAGACAGAGGTTTTCTTGCTGTATTTTCACTTTGCCAGAAGATTTCATTCTTATGGGTAGGTGATCAGCTTAAGTCTGGGGCAGCAGGTCAGGTGTCACTAGACTAATGACTCTAGGACTGTGATACCTGAGGGAAAACCAGCAGCTGATACCAGTCACAGCATGGTAAACTTTGGTAGCAATTGTCATATGATAAAGCTCTACCAGAAGCTTCAGAGAGAGTGATAAAAGCTACTGTTAAATAATCCTGCCCAGAGGGAAAAAGTTTTGAATAACACATTGTTTGGCTTGTTTGTTGGCAGAAGGTCTCTCATGAATATCATACCCTGATAGATAAAGAGAAAACATCCTTTTTATTTTAAGGAGAACACCCTAAACTCCAGCACAGCAGTGCTGCTGCTAAATTAAAGAATGCAGCTGTTTTTGCCTTCTTCCCCAGGGGCATCCTTACCTCATCAGTGAGGAATGGCCTTGAGGAAGGAAAAAGTGGTTTTATTGATCTGTAAGACACTGGCTGGATGGTGTTTCCGTGCTGCCCTCACCTGGCTGGCCCAAGAGGGCTCTCCCTGACCCAGGGCTGCAGTGGATGCTGGCTCTGGATTTGGGGCCACACTTTGGGCACGTGAACACTGCTGCACAGCGTGTCTGCCTCTGTTCTGCAGAGAGCCCCAGGGCTCGGGGGCTGACTGTAAGGTACAGCAAGGTGCAGGCACAATTGTTGGCTCTGGAAACTCAGCAGAGTGATGATGAACTCAAAAAATCCTGCAGTTTGTCCTGTGATGTCACACTTTCAGGTTGAAATCAAGCTTGTTCTGCYCAACATTTCAGTTGGTACATCAGTTTCAAACTTTCTTCTGAATCCTGCAATCTGAGTTCACTGGCTATTTCATGTCTGAGCTGCTTCTAGTTCCATGTAAGTCATTTTTTTGGCCAGCTCTCATTATATTTGAAATCTTATTTCTGATTTTAAATATCTGTATATTTGTTGCAGGAATTGCAGTTCCCTCCCACAAAATTGTATATAATACCCTTGGCACTCTAATTAAAGAAAGGAAGATCTATCATACAGGAGAAGGATACTTCATCGTGACCCCCAGTACCTACTTCATCACACATGATGCCCCAGAGGCCAATAAAAGGGTCCAGCTGGGGGACAGTTGCTGTTCATCACCTTCCATCACTTACCTTGTAAGCACAGAGAACTGTGCAGAGCTAATGAAAGAAAACATTCCTATGGTATCCTGTTACRGATCCCACCATTGTTTCCCTGACAAAGATATGTTCCGTGAACAAAGACATCAGCAGCTAATGAATCATGAACCTAATGGAGGAGGTAAGAAAGGCTGCAGTGAATTGAAGCCTTCAATTCAAAATCAAGTGGTGTCCACACCTGGTGAAACTCATTCCTGGGACACCATCAAATCCCTGACACACGTGAAAGAAAAACCGAAAGGTAAACGGTTTGGCTTTGGCCTTTTCTGGCGAAGTTCTTCTAAAAAAGAAAAGCGTATGAAAGAGTACTCCACTTTTTCAGCCCAGTTTCCTCCCAAGGAGTGGCCGGTAAGGGACGAAGATGACTTAAATAATATTCCACGTGATATTGAACATGAAATCATCAAGCGTATTAACCCTACGCTTACAGTTGATAATTTAATTAAACATACAGCATTAATGCAGAAGTTTGAGGAGCAGAAAAATTATATCAGTAAAGGTACCTCAGCTGAAGCATTAACAGTCAGGCAAAAGCATCTTTCAAAGGAATGGCCTCAGAAGACGCAAAGTAAAACAGCAAAGCATGGCAGGAAAAACAAATCAAGCAAAGAGAAGCAAATTAGCAGAAGCAACAGGAAATCTCAAATACAACAGCTAACATCCCAAAGTGAAAAACTGGAAGAGCACCCATCACCGCATACTACAAACCAGCATGTGGAATCCCAAGTTATATACAAAAGACAAATTAAGAACCCTTTTCAGGGTCTGTCACGGAAACACAACTTTTATGTGAAAGGGCATAAAGGTCAGATTAACACTCAACTGAAGCCCAGGACTCGAAAGCAAGAAAGGGGTTTACAAAGACCAAGGTCTTCAGATTCCTCAAAAYCCTTTGAATATGAAGCTGAACAACTGGTTACTGAAAAGCAGGCTGACAAAGCCAAACCAAACAAATCACTTCATGTTAATAGGTCTTCCCTCCAACTAAAGAAAGACAGTTTAAGTGAAAACATTAGTTATGCGCAAGGCAATACTTTGCAAATAGATGACAAATGTAAATACTTAATGGAGAGTAGCATTTCTGAAGACAGCATCTGCAGACAAACAGCCAAACAAAACACTGCAGCTGTTCAAAAATCCTCTCACACCTACACTGAAGATAATGTCAGGTGCAAAGAAGATGCAAAATATTCATTAAATCTGAAAGATGAGCATTGCAAGTACAAAGCTGACTCTGCATGTAAATTACTAGATCAAACATCAAACGAATTTCAAAATGTCAGCCTTTCAAATTACACAACCAATGCCAACCTGCTAAAAAAAGCTGGTGTGAAATACAGAAAAAAGACTGGTAAAAAGAAGGAACTTATATTTAAATATGACTGTACTAGCTGGCCTGGATCAACAAAGCTAGAAGGTGAAGGATTTACTGATGACTGCCATCTTGTGTACCAAAAAGCACATGATGGCAACACCTGTAGTTCATTTTATCTGGATGACAATTTTGAATACAGTGAATCAGGTCACTTGCATCCTGGCCATGCTTTTTCAGATACAAAGGACCGGAATAAAGCTGTGCCAAAAGCAGAGACAGTTGTGTCTGTAAAAAACTGGAAGGTTAATATTCATCCAGACCAGTACAACACAACTGTAAACAAATGTGACTCTGGAGAGTATGAATATAAGGAATGTGCCAGTCTTGCTGAATCAATAGATGGCTCAAAAGTGTGTCAGAAAACAGATTTCACTGAAGAAAGTTGTTTTTGCAGTCAGGTGCTTCTGACAATTCATAAAAAGGAAGAGGAAACTGGCCTTACTGCATGTGTGAAGACTTCAGCTGTAACAARTCTCTGCAACGCTAATGAGGCTGGCTCAGACATTGACGCTTTGCAGAACTCCATCTATGTGATGGGAGAAGAGCTGGCATGCTGTGCTCTGGGCCTGCAAGCAAAAGAAATGAGAAACCCTTTGATGAAAAATGGTCTAATTTTTAATAATGCTTGTACTGTGATTTTAGGACAGAATCACTTAGAAGGAATAGAAAATCACAGCATTACAGGAGACAGTGGAATTGACTCCCCAAGGTAAGAAAACTTAGGTAACTATGTTAGATGTTTTATTTTCTAAATAACAATCTGATTTTTAGGGAATTATTGCTGTGAATTATAAATCCCCTTCCCCCAAAACAAAATTGTGATGTTTAGAACTTTTGTATTATGACCCGGAAGAATTCAAATGGCATAGTCTTGGCATGTCTTTAAACATGAATGTTCCCCATATATCAGCTCTACAGATGCTGTTGTTTGGATTCGTATTCGTGAGCAAGAAAGTATTATGAGTTCCACGTTACAGATGGAGATGCCAAAGTGCAGACATGTTATAAAGCATGCTGATGGATAAATTAAATGTGATCTTGATAACAGGAAGGTTTAGCTTACACTGATGTTGCTATGTAACAGTTTTCTCCCCTTGAAGACCAAGAATAAAAAATTCCTTTATAAAGGTTTTTGGTCATAATTACAATGACAAAAAACTGTCTGACTTGCCCACAGCTGGCAGCAGGATGTGTGTGTCACTTGAACTAGTGGCTTCTGCTTCCTTTTGTACAGTACATGCTGCCTGAACCYATACAATCTCTTTTCAAAAAAGCTTTTTGAAAATTCCCTCCATGGAAAAACTGTTGGTATGAAACAGTATTTTACATGGTTGCATATATAAAAACTACAAAACTGTTAACATAATCTGAATTAGGGAATAATTCATCTAAACTGGCAAAAATGTAAGTTAAACTATTGGAGGGAGAAATTATACCCTTTTTTAATAGCATCATATGTTCTTAACAATCAAAATGATTGGTATATAAGTGTAATTAAGCCACTTGAGTTCCCATTAGATATGTATTATCACCCTGAGAAACTAGTATATGACATGTACTACAGTTTTAAAACAAACAAAAAAATTCCCTTGCACTTGGGATACAAAGAACTTTCAGTATGCTTCCAGTTTGTGAATTCAAAAATTCATTGTTTTGATTGCTTCTACTTACATGTCTGTAATGCCAGAAGCTAAGCCAACTCTGTTTATTTCTAGAACACAAAGTCTGACACCTAATAATTCTACTATTTTAGATGGACTGTAAAGAAGACAAAGCTTCCTGGAAAACTTTGAAAGCATAAATAGTATTGCAGTAGCGGAAGGCCGCTTGCAAAAAATTCCTTGCTGCTGACTCTAGTCATGTTTGATTACTTTTTCTATCTCAACTTTGTAAACTTTCCCTTTGTAACAATATAACAGTGCTGTAAATGCTATCAGACTCATCTGTGAGGCTGTCCCTAAAATCAAAGCTGTTTGTTAAATCTTTTGTCTATGTGGTATTTTGAGTTCTGCTGTATATTCCTGTTGCTCTCTTCTTTCAGTACTTCTTGTGACCTTGCTTCTAATAAAAACAAGGATCGATATACTTTGTTTGGATCATGTTATTAACCTGATAATGTTGTGTTGCTCTAGCAAGAACTGTAGCACAGCAACAGGTCTATTTTACATTGTAGTTCTTAAAAGTTTCCTGCTTGCGCAGCAGGCCCTGAACTCTAAACCTTATGTTAGAAAAACAATAAACTCAAAGCAGATTGGCRCGCACCTTTTTCATTCAAAAGCTCTTTGAATCATAAAGGAAACTTTTCTCTCTGGGTTGTTGTGAAGACAACTACCAGGGCTCTTTGCTTGTGCCACAACAGGATATAGTCTTTGCAAATGAGGAGAAGGGATTGATGCAGGAGGGAAGCGATTAGATCAAGGCTGCCGTTTTGAAGTGATCTTTGCAGCCTGGTATGCGTAGGCACACCCTTGCACTGCTGGCCAGGGCCTTGCTTCTGCTAAGGGAATGACAACAGTGCAAACTGSTTTCCAGCTGTTCCTTCGCAAGACAGCTTTAGGCTTTCTAGCCACAGGAAGGAAACAATGATCGTAAGTGGCCCACGCAGGGCTAGGGTCCTTTCTAAACTCAGTCATATAGAAGACCTCTTCTTCGACTTAAAACGTGAATACTGGGGCCTGAGCCCGGTAGTAACAAGGCAGAGGGCTCGATCCGCAGGTTCGGGAGCCGCCGCTGTGGGAAGGTTCCCCTGGGAGCGAGTCTCGCCGTGAAGAGGAGGCGGAAACGCAGCCCGAGGCCGCAGCTGCCCTCAGCCGCGCCGCCGCCGCCATCTTTGTCGCCGCGCTTCTCTCGGGTCCCTCGCTCACGCGGCAGCGGCGAGCGGCCTCCTAGCCCGCTGTCAAAGCCCCGTCCGAGGGCTCAACCGGGCACTCGAGGCCCGGTGCAAGGACAAGGCGAGGCGGGGAGGCGACGCCAGGCGACCCGGGTCGCCGGCGCCGCCCGCGCCCGTCATGGCGGGCGACCGGCCACGAGCCCC
>NW_028186337.1:407049-422575 GCF_003343005.1 Rhea americana
GGGCCGGGCCGGGCCCGCTGGCGGCGGCCGCGCGCGGCGAGGGGAGGCTGTCGCCGCGGGCGAGCGCCGCGGTGAGTAAGCGGCGCGGGAATCTCCGCTCGCAACTGCCGTGCGCGCTGCCTGCCGCGTGCTTCACGCGCGTGTGTTCTCGCTCGCCCTGGGCGCACYAGAAGGAGAAAAAAGAGAAGCGGTCGAAGCACCACGAGAGGTCCAGGAGGAGGAGGTCTCCGTCGGATGAAAGCGAGCAGTCCGAGGATGACCTTGATTCCCCGAAGCTCAAGCGAGCGCGGAGCGGCGATAAAGAAAACGGCGACAGCAGGGGGGACAGCCCGGAGCACCCGCGGTTATCTGCGCTGCACGTGAAGTCCGCCCACAAGAAGCGGCACAGCAATTCCAGTGAAACGTCAAGCGGTGACTGCGACAGTGAGCAAGAGCAGGTAAAGCCGACGGTCCGTGTAGCTCGAGGGATGTCTTTAGCTTTCGACTCCTGCATTTGCAACAAGATCACATTTATACCAAGTTACTTTCAATTTTTGTCCTGCTCTAGCCATTGGGGAGGCTGCTGCCGCTCTTCAAGGCCTAAAGCTAACTGACCTGTCTTTTGTGTCCATTATTTGTGAAACTTCAGCATTCTGCGAATGCTCCAGTTACCAGTGTGGCATGGTTCCTCGACTTCGACAGCCTTAACGGCGTGGTAACCGCTGGCAGTCGGACAAGCTGCAGTGGGATGGTGCTTAAAAATGATTCAGCACCATTAGATGTGGTTTTAATTGCCAGAAATATATTTTTAATTGATGTGTTTTTGTTAGTGTGAGTTCTTTTCTGATGAAATAATAATTAGTTGTTTTTAGCTACTAGAAAAAGAAAACATTACATATTTACCTGTGTGCATACTTATTAAGTAGTAGTTAATGTGATGAGATGCTCCGTAATACAATAAAATATATTGTCATGCTTGTAAATCTTTTTGAGCCTTTAAGAATGACTTTATTTTTTATTTTTTTCTGAATAATTTTGCTTGATTTAGCATCTTTAAAATTGTTTGATGAATCAGTTTTTTTAGAAAGAAAGCATATCATACTTACAATTTGCTCTAAAAACCGTTATACCT
Organism: Rhea americana; assembly: GCF_003343005.1. Classification (NCBI taxonomy): domain Eukaryota; kingdom Metazoa; phylum Chordata; class Aves; order Rheiformes; family Rheidae; genus Rhea; species Rhea americana. The sequence continues at coordinate 408,161 of NW_028186337.1, forward strand.
GTATTTTTTGTTGCTTGTTTTTGTTTCTCATTCCAATTGATGCCARACAGAGCCTCTAGAATTTCCATAGTTCAGCATTCTTTTCTCTCCTTCACTGCTTAAATCACTGTACTTTTAAAGTGATATGCTAGTAAGTAGGAACAGATAATAGCGATCTGCCTTTTAATGTTACTCTTTTCAGGACTGTTTTCTGTGTCTGTAGATCGCTGTACTATATTTGGGAGCAGAACATAGTCTGTAGACTAAATACCAAACTTGGTTCTTGCCTGTTACAGCAAAGTATTCTAGGCCATCAGGAATTGTTTAAAAATATTATTTTAAAGCTTACTGGGATATTTGGTGCTTAAAGTTATGCTGTTAGATATGAAACTGGGTCTTACCACAGATCATTTTCATGCAACTTTGAAATACAATATTTAGCAAAACAAAGAAGGATCTGCAGYTGTATTTGTGATATTGTCACAGAAAATTTAACCTTTGGATATGACATTTAGTGCCTATGCCATTATTTTGAATTTTCTGAATGATCATATGATACTCATGTGGAATGGTATCTGAATTGTTGTTTACTGAACAGGAGTTGAGTGAAGAACAGAAAGAAGGTGCTTTTTCCAATTTTTGTATTTCCAAAGGGACTGTTCAGCTGCTTCAAGGTAAATTTCTTGGCGTCACAGAAAATAAATGATTTTTTTGTCATGTTTTCTTTATGCTCAACGTATTCAGTCAACATTTGAGATGGGCTCTGCTTGTGTGTATGCAAGCACAGATGTTACACAGAAGACAAAAGTTATTTCTATGCGAATAAAAGAATAATAGGTACACTTAGTATTCTGGACATTAGTGTGGCTGAATYAGTATGAAACTGAGATAGAAATGAATTTGGCATGAAAGTAAAAGATCTGCTTAGATAGATGGAGAGTATCCCATAAAGCCACAATATTTTAAGACCCTTTAATAAAAGGATAGTAACACCATCTGTCCAAGCTAGCAGTATCTCTAGTGATAGAAAGCTGGAGAATGAGTTAGAGAGTCCCAAGGCACTCTTTAAGTTAAAYTCTGTAATGAAATGTATCAGTGAACGTGATGATATAGTCCTGACTTACTCTAGAGCTGGTGAATGTTCTGCTTGGGATGACTTCCTCTGAAGAGTATGCAAGAACAACTGTAACRTGATTATATTAAAGAAGTCTGTTTAAATTGCCACAGCTCGAGGAGTAACGTACCTGTTTCCCGTGCAAGTAAAGACCTTTSACCCAGTGTATTCTGGCAAAGATGTAATTGCTCAAGCACGAACCGGAACTGGGAAAACATTCTCTTTTGCTATTCCCTTAATTGAAAAGCTTCAGGCAGACACACAAGAAAGAAGAAGAGGCCGTTCACCAAAGGTAACTACAARTTATAATGGGTGTTTTTGCTTTGTCATATTTCTGAGTGATTCAGATTTTTAATCTACCGGAAGAGTTCTTCAGGTCTGTGCAGGGATAAGCTAACCCATGTTAAAGACTCTTTGATAGCGGTGTTCATTCGGGCTGTACCTGCATCCTGTGCTGCCTCATGCCCTCTGATCAAGATCAAAGAGCAGTGTAGCTCTGCTCACTTGTCAGTTCCCTCTTGCTGCTTTTACAAGAAGACTGACACTGCAGGGATTTGACCTGTCACTAGTTATTTTTGGCCTCTTCCACTAGAGTCCAGTAGTCACTGGTATAAAGCAAAGATCCAAGAGGCTGTGGAATTTGATGTTACCAGTTTAGGACATCTCTGGATGCCTCTTTTTTTCCCCCCAGGTTAGCAACAGATTAGAGACTTTGATTAGTAAAAGACTGTCTATTAAGCATATTTGTTTAAATAGCAAGTAATGGAAGATTTCGAGAACAGACTTATCTTTCATTAGGACTACCTCCAGGAGTCAAAGCTTTTTCTCCGGAGGATGCAGGCACATTACTAGCTCTGTAATTTCTGCAAGGGAATACAGATGTGTTGTGTATCTCCTTTCACAAAATTCTTAAGATGACTTCCAAAACTAGATGGGGCAAAGCAGATCATACCATCATTAATGGGGGGAAAGCTCACTTGGTCTSTTTAATTCATCTTGTCACCCATCTCATAGATTAATTGAAAGTTGTATTGCAGAACTAGAACCAGATGTTTTATCCATATTCAGAGTCTTTACATCTGCCAATCTAAGTAGATGGTGACTGAGAATGCTGGTTGCAGATTTGGCACATTTTTTTTGCAGAGAAAGGAAAGCTTTCTTCAAAGAAGTCAGGTCTTAAAATAGAAACGTTTTCCTGCCTCACTCTGCCATAGTACACTGCTTCTCACTTTCTTTAATGTGATCCATATTGAAAGAAATTACAGAACAAGTATTTTAAGGTTTCTTCTGTTGAGCCACTGCTACCAGATTTGCAATCAGTATTAAACTAAAGCATATACACATCCAGAAGAAAGTTTTTATAGTTGATATATTCTAGAGTCAAAGTTAGGTAAGATTTAAGTACCTCTTGTATTTTGCATTTAAAAAAAAWTAGCTTGTCCTAAATGAATGTGTGCTGAGGGAGATTAATGATGTTCTGAGAATTTTAAGCAGTGTATTTTCCTGATCTTTGGTTAGATAACTTTATTTCAACCTGAATTGTTTTTTAATGGTGTAATGTTTGCACCTAAACTGAAGTCTAGTGGCTCCTTGGCAGAAGTTTTGTTGAGAGAATCTCCCTATATGGTTTTGCTTCTATCTAGGTATTAGTTCTTGCTCCAACGAGAGAGCTGGCAAACCAGGTTGCCAAAGACTTCAAGGACATCACAAGAAAACTCACAGTAGCTTGTTTTTATGGAGGAACTCCATATAATGGGCAGAGTAAGTGACACTTTTGACCAATAATTGAGATATAGATTGACTGGCATATTTGAAAAATGCAATTGACTCTCCCCAAACACATGCTTGTGTTCAAGAGCTGGAGAGCGTTCATGGGGAAGTTGGTAGCTCAGTATGTATCCTTCCATGGTGGGAAATAAGCATAGTTGTCAACTATATTCTTAGTATTCTTTGTCTGCTAATGTACTGTAAACCAAAATGAAAGAGACTGTGTTTTGTGTGTTTATACAGAGTATTCAGTCTAGGTTCTTGTAAACATTTATATTAAGTCTTTGAGCTGTGGGTGGGTATGATAATTTTTTTTTTTGCCTGATAATGGGATTGTATGTTCAGAAGATCTGTAAATTGGAGGAGCTGCGTATTCTGACTGTGTAGTTACGCAGTCTTGATAGTCATACAAAGAGCTAGTCAGTGTAGGAATGAGAATAAGGTCTTTTGTCACAATAGATCCATTTTTTTCATTCCAAACTTAGAAAAGAGGTGAATCACTAATTCAGACAATCAAATGAAGAAATATTTTTTTAAAAAAAGGTTTGTTGTAAAAACAGTYGGACAATTTGAGAAGAGCTCACTTTTTCCAAAGTATGTCTAAACATACTCCTTTGCTTAATTCACACCATGAGGCGATGGATGGGGGATGAGCAGTTYTCCACATCTTCAAGAAGAGCAGTAGTGCTTCTGCCTATATTTACTACTTTTTCCCTCAATTTCCTTGTCTTCATCATTTGCTGTAATATCAGTTTGTGAGGAAAATTGTTATATGTTTTAAAAAGCTGTTGTCTCATTATTACTCAGTTGACAAGTCTTTCTAATGTAGAGAATGCTCACTGGTTCACTGCTAACTTCTCTTCTGCTCTTTCCTGTTTTTTTAATCAGTTGATCTCATTAGAAGTGGCATTGATATTTTGGTTGGCACACCCGGTCGAATCAAGGACCATCTTCAGAACGGCAAGTTGGACCTTAGCAAGGTGAAACATGTTGTCCTTGATGAAGTCGACCAGATGTTGGACATGGGATTTGCTGAACAAGTGGAGGACATATTACGAGTTGCGTACAAGAAGGGTAATCTCAATATTTAAACAAATAGTAAGGAATATTAGTAATTATTATTCTACTGAAACTCAGGTATGTTTTCCGAAGCTTACAAGCTGGCTTTATCTTGAAAAGACTTGATAGTATATTCTAGGAAATGTGCTGTGAAGGTAATCTGTGAGGAAGAGTTGCAAAACTGGGAGTCACTCATAGAACCTTTGCAAAACTTAAAATCCAGTAACTAGAGATTTTTAGATAACTTTGACACCTATCTATAAGTTGTACCTTGTCTCTTCTGATTGAAAGGAATCATAAGCTTTTATGCCCTTTTCATCACTTGAAAGCAGACTGAATTTTTGCTCATATCTTTTTCCCTAAACTTGAAAATTTTTCGACTTTCTAGAGTTTTTTTTTTCTCTCCCTGTTTAAAAGTAATTTTCACTGTATATTTTACATACTGAGATTTGATTCATATTTTTAAAATTTTTTGAGAAACTAGTATACCTCTATAAGAGGCAAGAAACCAAGGTTTTGAAACATTGTTCTGTTTTTTAAGATTCTGAAGACAATCCCCAGACGCTACTGTTTTCTGCAACTTGCCCACATTGGGTGTATGATGTAGCTAAGAAATACATGAAGTCTAAATATGAGCAGATTGACCTCATTGGGAGAAGAACTCAAAAGGCTGCTACAACAGTAGAAGTGAGTAACCTATCTAATGCAGAATATTTTCAGTTGTCTTCCTTTTTCCTTTCTGCCTGAAATGATCATCCCATCCCAAGCTACATTATCAAGAAAATTGCTTTGAGAATTATTTTTTAGGCAGAAGACACATCACAACTATTCACACTGTTCCTAGGTTTAGGATTTCTTTCTGCTCTTACTGCATCCAGTAACCCTATAGACTTTTAGTCTGCTATGCTTCAGTTGTTGGTTGTTTCTGCTTTCAGAGAAAAGCAGGACGTGATTTTATCTCAGAGTTGCAAGCAAAAGGCATACATTAACCAGGCTTTTTTAAATTACCACAGACATCACCACTGAATTCCGGTGTTTGGCATAGAGGAGGCTTTTTCAGACTTTTTGTTTTTCCCCTTATTAGGCCTTTGCTTGCTATGCCATAGCAAGAAATACAATGCATGTATGTTAGAGGCCTGAATTAGTTTTGTTTACATGATAAAGTAAGGTATTTGCTTCTGTTTAAATATTGTCTAACAGTTATTTTGACTAACCACTTGTACACGTCACAATTGTATCAGTAGGATTGAAAGACTCTTAATCTTGAGTTTGCAAAGAACTTGTAAGGCACTGTTTGTTAGTATCTCTTTATCTGACATAAAGCTGTAGTTAATAGAAATTTGGTAAATTCTGCATTCTTGACTGTCCACCAGAGAAATACTAGGTCATCTCCTGTTTTTTCCTTGCTTTACAAAGGTAATGTATAGACTGCCACCTTTTTTTTTCTCTTACTATAGTTACTTTGCTTACTGTTAGACTAATCATGATGGACATGGGGGCCTTGTGGATTATGCAAGTTGCAGGAATGTGAGTGAGCATGTTTTGTCCCTCAAGAAACTGTACAACTCTCTAGTATTTGTGAATTTTAGTTTCAAATGTATTGAAACAGAAATTTGTGGTTTTATGTAAGCTAAACATTGGAATTCTTTTCCACAGCATTTGGCTATAGAGTGTCACTGGTCTCAGAGAGCTGCAGTTATTGGGGATGTCATTCAGGTCTACAGTGGCAGCCATGGGCGGACCATTGTCTTTTGTGAGACCAAAAAGGAGGCGAATGAACTGGCTTTGAATGCTTCAATCAAACAGGTATTTTTTCTTCTGTATTGAGTAAATAAACCTGTCACAGATATATCAACCCTCTGTTAATTTCAGACCAGTGTAAAGTTTGGAAAAGTGATTCTTCAGAGTGGATAAGGTACATTTTTGCTGGCAGACTGATGCTTTCAAAACTTTTAAATGCCAAAAATCTCTTAAAAAAAATCGTTGAAAGTTTATAGCATAGTCTTCAAGACTGGGCTGCACTAATAGATACTGGGCTGTATTTTTTTTTTTAAGAGGAAAAGGTCTCATTGACATTAAATGAAAAAGTTGCAAATTAAATTATCCTTCAGAAAGCACTCTCTCTTGGGTTAAAAAATGGTAAGAAGAAGATTTGAGAGCTACTAGGATAATAGGTCTTGGTACTGGAATAGCACTTACAGAGCTGCAAGGCCGACATTAATGGTTTTGGGCTGTATCTGTGTTTCATTAAGATGCTTATTAGCTTTTAGGAAGAGTTTAAAGGTCTATACATAGAAATAATTTGGTCTCTCAACTCTTGCGAATGGTCTTTAGTTTATGCCTGAGATTTTTGCCACAGCATTCTTTAACTGTGGTGGAAGATAACTGGTTGATGTAGTGGTGTGGCAATGTCTAAGATGTGACACTGGTGCTGCTTGCTCCTTTATGGTGGTGGTATCACAGCAACTTCTTCTTTTGTTTGTGTTTTCRTGGAGGAGATGGGTTACCGTATGTCTAGAAAGCAGTGTAGCATTGTGTTTCTAGGGAAAGGAGAAGCTTTTTCATCTGCCACAACTGTGTTGAGGAGTGTTTCTCCCGCACTCCTAGATGACCTCACTAACAGCTAAACCTGAGCGTGGAGCCTTATCCTGCGTTACTGGTGGTGTTAGTGATATCAAATCTTGCATAGGCAATGCAGAACTCTGATCTTGGCAGGTAAGAGAAGGAAATTACTTAGATGTTTCTGATTCAGCATTTTAATGCTTGCTAACAGAATATATCCCTGTTACCTCTTTCAGGTGACATTAATCTAAAACTGTCTGAAAATGATTTTTTTTTAACTCTGAAGTGATCCTAACATCATGTTAGTATTTTTTTTTAAATCACTCTGTTTACATGTGAAAAGCATGGAAGCAAGCTATAGGTAAAATATTGTCAAATATGAAGTGGAGAAAAAATGATTTTAATTAGTATGTTTTGGTCTTTTTATGTGTGATTGCTGTGATACAGAGGGACTTTCAGAATATTTGGATTAAAATTTTTTTTTGAAACTATATATATATTATATATTATATATATAAAAATATATATTAAAATATATATATAAATATATATATAAAAATATATAAATTTATTTATATTTATATATTTATATATAAATATATAAATATTATATATATATATATATATATAAATATATATATATATTTAAGACAACTTCTATTTTTGACCTTTAATTGGTAGAGGGGAAATTGATTATATTAAAGGGGAGTAAGAAGTAACCCTATTTTGGAAAAAGTGTAAAGTTGAATATTGTGGAGGCCTGAGGACATTTTGTCAAAGATGCCTATTTGGAAACAACTTCAGTCTTGCACGGAGGGCGTGGACTGAGTTGGGGCACAGTTGTTATACCCATCTTTAATTACTGTGGCCTGTGATAAGACATTCATTGCTATTCTACTTTCCTTACATTGGTAAATGTCTATTAAAGATATGAATAAGAAGCACTGAGTAAATATTGCAAGACACCTAAAATATAAATTCTGATAATTCTTTTTTTTTGTATCTTGTCATACAATAGCTATTGCATACGATATATTTGTAGCCACAAGTGGCCRTAAAATGGAGTATTATTTTGGGTTTTTGTACAGCCCTGTAATAATACTGTTTTTCAGGACTGCCAGTCATTGCATGGTGACATTCCTCAAAAGCAAAGGGAGATAACACTGAAAGGTTTTAGAAATGGTGTGTTTAAAGTTTTGGTTGCAACGAATGTAGCTGCCCGTGGTTTGGATATCCCTGAAGTTGACCTGGTTGTGCAAGGTTCGCCACCAAAGGTAGGAGATGGATATGCTGGGTGTTTTGTAGTATAAATCATAGTCTTGTTTTCAAGACCTCAACAATGAGAACACTGGCTGAAGTTTCAGTGAATTCACTAATAATGTCTCAGAAACCATGTTGCACACGTTGACATGCAGGAGCCRTGAGTGACCTTGTATAGAGGTATACACACTCAAAAGTTTTCTCAGGTTTCCTGTGGTGACGCCAAAACAAGGCTTAGGTGACCCATATGCATGATTCTGGCTTTCAAACCATGTTTTTTAGAAGGTTATGGAAATGCTTACTTTTCTGACTTTAATTWAAAAAAGCACCGTTTCTCTGACTTCTCAGATGCAATTACTGTGCATTATTCAGGCTTAACTGGAACAGCTTCTGTTAAGTTATGAATTTAACTTTGAATGAACTGATATAATTGGATAAAATAAAGATATTTATTTTGAAGGATGTGGAGTCCTACATCCATCGTTCTGGACGCACAGGTCGAGCTGGCCGAACTGGGATCTGTATCTGTTTTTATCAGCGAAAGGAAGAAAATCAATTAAGATACGTGGAGCAAAAAGCGGTAAAGTGTAGTTTTTTGCTAGTCGTGAACACTAAAATGTATTGTGATAGGGTAGCATATCAAATCATCATGCCTTATTTTGTTCAATAGTTTGATTATGGCATATACCTTATAAAGGATCTACTTGAGGCTCAATTTATCTTAGAGAGTTTGTGTATATAGTCATTTACTGTGGAGGAGGCAGCACACTACCAGTTCTCATACCCAGGCATTTTCAGCAAATGCMAGTGAGATTGTACCTGTGGAAATGAAAAAAGCTAGCAGGATTTCAGTTTACTTTTCTCCCTGGCTCATCGTGTGATCAGTGATCTCCATATCTGTAGCTTTATTGAGAACTGTTACTCTGATTTAAGCTTTGTGCTGTTCCATATGATAGCTTTCTCACCGATTAAGCATTTAGTTGGGATGAAATGGCTTAGTCTTAGGCATGTAAAATTCAGGAGACCTGGATTTAGAAAGGCTGTGTAAACTGTACGTTAATCTGATTTACTTGGATTTATAATTTTGTGTAGAGTATATAGGCCTTTTCTTCTGGAATAGCCAACATGGTTTCTGTTCATTTGAGTTTAAGGCTACTGGATCATTTAAACTGACCTTTGTCCACTAAATGCTTTTAAATGGTACCAATTTTCCTGTGAGCTTAACTTCGTAATTTTCACTAGCAAACGCAGAGAGATAAAAGGTGAAAAGCACAAGAAAAATGTRAAGTATAAATGTTTGTTTTGTTGGAAAACAACAATATTTTTTGTAGAACTCCGTTATTTATAGGCTGTAACTTTTGTCTGCATTTCACTGTAAATTTCAGGGCATTACATTTAAGCGTGTTGGTGTTCCTACTGCTACAGATATAATAAAAGCTTCCAGCAAAGATGCCATCAGGTATGTTCAGTGACTTAAGCCCCATTATATCTTTTGTATCTTTCTAATTCAAAATGGCTGTTTGAATTGCTTATTGCCATCTCTTTGTAAGAATGCTGATACCAATCAATAACTGATCTCTATTAAAGCCCTAGATTGCTGTTTTTTCTTCTGTTTGAGTCTACGAGTCTACTAAATACCACTGTGTAAAATTTTCTCCTTGTCTAGCAGTCTTTTTGCTTTAAATACTTAGGTGTCTGGATTCTGTTCCTCAAACTGCTATTGAGTATTTCAAAGAATCTGCTCGGTGGCTAATACAAGAGAAGGGGCCAGTTAATGCCCTGGCTGCGGCTCTAGCCCATATTTCAGGCGCTACTTCCATTGAACAGCGCTCCCTGCTCAACTCGGATGCTGTAAGTGTGTTTAGCTTAACAGTTGTCTCGAATTTGAAAAACTCTGCTTTAAATATATAATTATCTCTTTATGGTTTTGTTTATGGGAATTGCAGTTAAACCACAAAGAAATACTTTTTTAGTTAAAAGCAGAAATATGAGAGAACAGTATATTTATAACCACTGTAACAGTAACCATTTTAAAAACTTCTTTTATAACTTGTGAATAAGCAGGTTTCTTATGCGTGGTAGATGAATTGAAGCTGTGACTGAATGAAAAGTAAGAAAATTTCTTACTCTTTAGGGATTTGTTACAATGATACTACGCTGCTCAGAAGAAATAAACAATATGAGCTATGCTTGGCGAAGTTTGCGAGATCAGTTGGGTGACGATATTGATAGGAAAGTGAACAGAATGTGTTTCATCAAGGGAAGAATGGTAAGCTTTTTTTGTATCTCTGCTACTGTTCTCTCTTGTTACAGCCTTTTCTCAGCAACTACTCAGAGAAATATTTGTGATGTGGTGTTCTTTTTTTTTTTTTTTTTTTTTTTTTTTTTTTTTTTTTTTTTTTTTTTTGCCATTCAAGGCCCTTTAGACAAGGACATGATTCTCTGGCAGAAGGATGGGCCTAATCTATCTCATTAGCGGTCATCGTGGGGATGTAGGGCTCTGCTCTGCTGGCATGTTAAGGAGGTAGTACAATGCAGTATAACTGTGAAAGTCTCTGTAGGGATAACTATATGGGTAAAAGGTGTACACAGTTTACACTGTACCTTTATGGTTAAATGTAGAACAGGATTTCTTGGTTAAATGTAGAACAAGATTTCTTAAGACACTGTCAGTTCTGATAATGCATATCTGTCATTTCTGCCACCTAAAACTGAAAGATCAGAAAATTATTTTTGAACTGTGTAGATTACATTGTTAAAACCACTATAGCAAAACACAATGCAAGACAGTTATTTTAATGAATCTAATTCACTCTTTTCTCTTGGACTTCACATACATTTTCACAAGGGTGAGAACATGCATGATCAGTCTGAGTATTATTTGTGGTGACACAGAGGACAAGGGATGCTGCCTGTTGAGTCCTCATCATGTCTTCTGTTTTCTTTAGCAAACATATTGTGCCTTTTGTACCCTTAAGGAGTTGACATTGATCTTTTTCCTTTTCATTACGTTCTAATTTTGTAAGTTACTAGACAGTATTGCTGATTTGTTTTTCCCCTTTTCTGGGTGTAGTTTTCATTTTCTTGATCTAGGTGTGCTGAGAAGCTGTACAGATACCGTGATCTTAATGACTTACTCATTTAGGTGCTGTCAACGCATGCCATTCTTTTTTCTCTTCTTGTGCTGTTACTTTGCTCGTGCTTTCATATACCCCTACATTTTCGTTCATGTCTATGTTAAAGTTTCTGTTAAAAGATCTCTGTATAAACACTTGGTAAATGATAACTAGTTAGTTGTATTTCCCTCTTTTCTCTATGGTTTATGTTGGGGTGGGGCAGTAGACAAACTAAAAAGACCTCAAAACTGTTTGAAGACGTTGTGAGGACACTTGAGAGACAGATGTTGAATTAACTTTCATGTAGAGATCTGTAATAGAAATGTTAAGATTGGTATGAATGGAGGTTGAACGTAAGGGGGTTTGGRAGTATGAAAAAGAAGGAGATGAAAGAAGGACTAGTGTTGATGGCACCTAGATTAGCAAATCATCAAAAGTGCAGYGCCTCTATATGCAATGCCACGTACATGCACAAATCTGGAAAAGTAAGAGCCTGAAACAAGGGGCCGCCTACACCCCAACTAAAACAAAGGACTTCAGATTCTAGCAATTAAGGAACGATGTGGGCACATAAACATCGGAGCCTTAGGACATCCAACTAAGGAAGGAGAAGGATGGTCCCAGTGACTTGCAGAGATGGGATAGGGTGGAGATAAACAAGTTCATAACCACTGTCAGCTCCTAAAAGACAAAAAAACAACCCCCCCCCAAACCATTATGATGCCTGAATACTAGACAGACTGCTTGGATGCATCTTGATACTTGGATATGAGATTGAGTGAAATTGGTGGGTTGTTTTTTTTTTTTTTTTTTTTTTTTTTTTAAACAGTCACCATCCCTTCCTATGAAGTCTTGCCGTTGACTTTCTCACAACGTTGCAACGTTATTTACTATATTTAAAATGATTTGTTTTGTAATTTGTTCCTTTTAAATTTTCTATTTCCTTGGAGGCAGCATGTGCGTTATGAATACATGCATTYTAAGGCTTCTTTCTAGCTTTAGAACAAGGTTGTATAATTGTAAATGTTTTAAACACGAGTTTTAAGGTGTTTCTTAAAATCTTGACTTAGRTGCCTTGTGTATACTCTCCTACATTCCACCTTTGTAAAAGCTGACCTACACATTTCACATTATGAATTTCATACGTAGTCTACCAGGTTTCTTGTCAAGACATTTCTGATTTTAAATTTTGACTTACAGGACATTCTTTATGCTAGTGAACCATTTTACTACCTCTGTGACTCTAAAGTTTCCTTTTAAAGAGTGTCCTTCTCACTTGTTATTTGATATTGGCTTCATTGATAAGACTTCTCTTATTGCCCTTGCTTCTGTTTCTGTTCAAAGCATTTTTCTGCATTTGATCTGCTGAACACTACAGACAGTTTTCCATACCAGAGTTTCAACTCCCTATATCCAAACTTCTGACTTGAAAAAATTTACAAAATGAGTAATGCACAAGTCAGCAGACCACAGCTCAGGATGGAAGGGGGTTAAAAGCCTGTTAAAGAGCAAGGAAATAGATATTGGAAGCATTGTCTATGCAGAGTACAGGAAAAAATGCATAAATATTTGAGAAAACAATACGGAAGTGCAGGTATCAATGTTGTGTGAGACACTGATGAAACTGTACAAAGATTTCAAAGCATGTTATGTCTTCGACTTACTGCTAATTGTTTTATCAATTTGAGATGTAAAACGGTTTGTTTTAGTACATAGGTGGGTTTTTTGTGTGTGTGTTTCCTAGTCGTAATCAGTTAGAAAGGTGAGATTTGAATCYATTTAAATTATTTTCTCTTTTTAGGGTGTGTGCTTTGATATTCCTGCAGCAGACCAAAAGGAAATAGAGGTAATGCCTTCATTGAAGTTTCTGGTTACAGCAGACTAAATGAAACTGGCTTGACTGGGTCAGACTGAAGATTTTATCTAGCCTGTATCCTGATTTTTATAGTGGCTGAAAGGGATGCCAGATGAAGGATCAGAAGATCAGAACAAGCATATAGTGATCATTTCTTAAAATATTTCCCTGGTCTCCAAAAATCTGTAGCTTGAGACTTTCCAGTGAGAATAGTGTTGGTGTGAACCTCCCTATCCCTGTTACTGCTGTGGGATTGTTTTTTTTTTTTTTGTAGACGTGTTTCATTACACTTAAGAGACCTTTTTTCCATGTTACTATTCTCTTCACCCAGAATTTCCTGTACAGAAAATTAAATTCCAGATCAGATTTTTATTTTGGCAGAATTAATATTTTTATGACAAAATTCCCTAGACTTCCAATCTTTCCTTCAGGTGTTACTCCCTTAGTGCATCTCCATACCCTCATGCATTTGTTCACTCTTGAAGCAATTTTTTCTTCTGGATTGGAGGTTAATCAAGGAGTGGGATGAGGCTGGGGTGTTGGAGGATCAGTAGGAACTCTAGCTGCACTCCTATCGATGGAAAAGTGGGGGAAGAATTTACTGATGAGGCTGCTCTGTAAATCCCTAAGGTGAGCTTCAGTTGAGTTTTACAGTATCTGATGGTGTTTGGGTTTGTATTTGGGTCGGATRACGGCTGCCATCACAGGGGTGAAGCTCTCGGGGTGAGAGCTTCTGTTATGCAGGCTGCTGACTGGCCCTGGTGTCACAGACTTGTGGTCTGCACAGCAGCATGCACAACAGCACATGTCCTTGGACACCTGCAGCTTTTTTCTTAAAATCTTGAGACCTGCGTTGACCAGTTTAGTTAGAAACTTAAATACCTTGTATTTGCTAATATTCTTCCCTCAATTATTCAATCAAGCTGATTTTAATAATTACAAAATACATGGTATTTGTATTCCTCGAATGTAACGTGGTATGTGTGACTTTGTTTTAACAGGGAAGATGGGAAGATTCCAAACAATGGCGTTTGTGTGTGGCAACTGAGTTACCTGAGCTGTTGGAATCGCAGCGAGGAGGAGGAGGAGGAGGAAGCGGCCGGAGTTTCTCGAGCTCCAGGAGTGGGAGGCGCGGCGGTTCTGGGAGAAACAGATTCAGAAGCAGAGGCCAGAAACGGAGTTTTGACAGAGCGTTTGATCGCTAACTTCAACAATGCAGGAGTAGAAAATAATGRGACTGAAGTATTTTATACCACATTCAAATAGGCTGTTCCTGTATGTTTGTACCACTTTGAAAAAAATCTGTCATTCAGATTTTTTTTTCCCTCAGTGCTACTTTGGTCATAAGTAAGATCCTGTTCACTTCAAAAAAGAAAAAAAAAAGAAAAAGAAGAAGAAAAAGAAAAGCAACTTTCCCTTTCTTGTATCGTCATCTCGGCTGCGTGTAAAAGCTAAGCCCGTAGTGCTCAATATGGCTGTTGCATTCAAAACCTGGCTCATTCACTGTATAATGTATAGACCTCAACTGCCGGTTGATCCCTGTACATTTTCAAAAAAGAAAAAAAATAAAGTATTATTTTACAACTTCACTTGTACGCGGACCGTGCTGTTTCGAAGGGGCTGAAGCGGCGCGTGGCCGTGGCCGCAGAAAGCGGGCGGGGGCAGGGCCCGGCGGAAGGGGCGGGCCGGGCCGGGCCGAGCCG
>NW_028186337.1:422987-465570 GCF_003343005.1 Rhea americana
GAAGGCGAAGGTAACGGGCGGCGCCGGGCGGCGCCACGTGCCGCGGCGGCGGCGCGGCCATTTTGTGCTGCGCCGCGCGGCCCTGCTGCCGGCGGTTTAACGGTTGCGCGCGCGCGCCTGGGGGGGGGGTGGCGCGGAGCGGTGCCGCGTAACCGCCGCTGTCTCCCGCAGGAGAAGGAGGAGAACAAGGAGAAGAAGCTCAAGCGCCGCGACAAGCTGAAGCGGCGCAGCGCGGCCGAGGACGAGCAGCCCCAGGCGGAGGAGAGCGGCCCAGGCGAGGATGAGCTGGAGCCGCCTAAGCCCAAAAAGACAAAAAAAAGCAAGACAAAGCTCAACGGCGAGACCGGGGGCGAGCAGAGCGGTGCGGAGTGTGCGGCGAAGGCGGCTTCTGCCCTGAGCAACGGAGAGGCCCCCCCGAGAGGCCAGAGCGCGCCCGGCAAGGCSTCGGCCGGCCAGGGCGGCAGCGATGCGGAGGTAGCGACTTCCCGGCCGCAGAGCTCGTGTCTCGGCACTAACGAACGGGTTTCGTAGCACACGCTGCGGTATAAACCTGCGGCACGTGGCCTGTTGTGGTGCTAGGTTGTGGGCGWCGGCGACGGTTTCCCGCTGCCCCCCTCGCCTCCAGATGAGCAGTGGGCATCCTCGGGAGGAAGTGCTGTCTCGCCCTTGGCCAGGTGCCTGAGCTACAGCAGCACGTGGACCAGCACGTGCTGGCCATCCCTGCTTTCCTGTGTTGCTCTGCGCCCTGCTGGGAGCAGGTTTTTTTGTGTTAGTTTATCCTCCTSTAGCCGCACAAGCGCTTTGTGCTATGTCTCTGCTTTCTCTCCCAGCAGGCTCTTTATAAAGAAATATTTTCAGAAGTGTCCTAGAAAGGAAGCTAGTGCCTCTCTTGTATGTCCTGCACTGGGGAACTTCCCTGTGCAGATTCGGGGCTTCTGGAGCCCCTTAGTCTTGAACATACRTGGGAGAAGCCCCACAGCTTGTCCATCCTATGTGTAAGGCCTTGCACAAGTAGTTTTCTTTGTTGCRTTGGAGTTGGAAATGTGAATCAGAGACTTTTCTGTACATCGGGTACAATGTTTTCTCTCTGGTGCTTGAAGCAGAAGCTAGATACTGAGTTTTAAGTATCTAATGGTAGCTCTGTGCAAAGTTCAAACATTACTTGTGTGATGCACTGAGAAGGTTCTGTTTACCTATCAGAAAATCTCTGCTTTGCGTAGTAAATTCTGGCACCGATTATRATTTGCTGTGACATACAGTGTTCTAATGATCTTAGTGGATTCCAGTTAGGGTTTTTAGCAAACAATTCCTCTTTCCTAATTTGCTAAGCATATGTGCATGATGGGATGAGATGCTGTCAAACACAAGGGGCAGTTGTTCCCTTTCATTTGGCATGCGTTTAAGACCCATGGAAATATATCTGACTCAGAGATGAGGTAGCAGTAGGGGTGATTGGAACAAGTCAGTGCAAGCAGCAAAGGCTGGGCACTTTGGCAGTGCAGAGTTCAGGCTACAGCTCCCCTGGAGGAATCTSTGTCACGCTATGACTGGTGCAGTCTGTGTCACTGTGTTTTGTCTTCTAAAACAAAGTTTCTGGATTAAAGTTGCCTGCTTACGCTGTGGTGACRTTTTTGTTTGTGAAGTGTCTGCCTTGAAAAGGTTTTCTTTTTCTTGAAATAGACAGGAGATAGCTGGTGAAAATGGTGATAGAGCAAATGCACAGCTGCGCTTCTGGTACTGAGTGTAGCTATGTAGGGTGAGCTATTTGGTCTTTCAGTGTTAATAAGTTGTTTGTTTTATCCTGTTAGGAACTGTCAGAAGAAGCAAGAGAAGGCGCTTTCTCCAATTTTCCTCTCTCCCAAACCACTGTCAACCTTCTCAAAGGTAGGTTAATGCTGGCAAAAGAAATTTATAGAGGTGTTTGTCTGGAATTGCACTGTGCTGTTAACTGTACAAGCAGAGAGAAGCCAAAGATGAATTGCCCTAAATCGTCTTGGATTTATTATGGGGTAAGAATATGCAGACAAGTAGTTCAAAGAACTGCTGTTACTAGTAGGAGTAGAGTTTCTTACTTGTTCAGTTTCTAGTGCCATCACTTCCAGGTAGAGTTTATTCTTCTATGACRTACTTACTGCTATAGATGAGTTCTAGAGAGTGACTCTTCTCATCAGCATAATTTTAGTCACCGAGTGTGTTTACTTTAATTCCCACATCTATTGTCTATGATATCTTATTCTTAAATAAGTGTTTCATATATAACAKGTTTTATATGTGAGGATTATTTGGCTGCTGTGAGCAGGTTGTCTCTGATTGTTCTCATACTTCTATATATTTTCATATCTCTCCTAGATTAGTTTTGTTTGTGAAAGTAACCACTATAGAGTTTTCATTGCTCTGTACACTGAGAAGCTATACAATTCTTGTTCATCGGACAAAATTCTCTGTGTTGCTTTACATTTTTCTTGCTCGGAATTTTCACTTGGATGGATTATTTTGCTTGCATTGTGTAGAATCTCTTTTTGAGGTTTTAAAATGTCTTAAAACATACATACTGACCCTCTTCCCTGACCCCAAAACCAAACTATAACAACCTTGAGTTTTTTCACAAAAAAAGCCTTTTTTTTCTCTCTTTTGTTTTATGCTAAACTTTGGGTGGTGGTGAGGAAAGAGGTTGTATTTCATTGTGAATACTCAGTTATGTGTTTAGGAGGAATACTTTCTGACCTACAGTAGGAGTGAAAACAAACTGACGAGTATTTCTTCTAACTTGCATGTAACGTCGTGTACAGGATTTGACATGATTTACCTTAAATATTTGCACTAGTTATATATGAAAACTTTCAGTTGTTTGTTTAGCTYGCAGAGGTTTAGCACCTTTTCATGAAACCTTTCTGGATTACCTTGCAGCTCGAGGTGTAAAGTACCTGTTCCCTGTGCAAGCAAAGACTTTTCAGCCCGTATACGACGGCAAAGACCTAATTGCTCAAGCTCGAACAGGAACCGGGAAAACCTTTTCTTTTGCTATTCCATTGGTTGAAAAACTTCAGAGCGTCTCATGCGATGGGAGAAGAGGCCGTGCACCAAAAGTAACCTACTTAAGGGTTAACAGCAAAACCTTTGCAGATGGGGGTTTTCAAAAGTGTTCTTATAATTGCATTAGAGACTTCTGCTTGGGATTTCTTCCCTCTTTATTGCTGTTTATGTTACAAAGTTTTTGCAGCATCTCAGCGATGATAAGTTTTACGTGTAGGGTTTCTGGTGACTGTATTTAGGAGAATGACCAGAGTGCCGTAGTAGTAGCTGGTGGATTTTCAGACTGGTGCCTGCAGGAAGTTAGTTTGTGACTTCAGGGTTTGATCTCCTGCTTCCTGTCGTGGAACAGTTGAGTCAGCTGGACTTGTCAGAAACGACCGCAGTGAACTGAGACTGTAAATTTCGTGGTCGTGGAATAGTGATGGAGGCTTTGATTTTGGGTTTTTTGCCCTCCACCACCATGCCTGAGTGACTCAACTTAGTGGATGCAAGTGATGTTTACATTTTGACTTAAGTATGAGATCAAACTGATAATCAGATACCACATTCTTAGACCGTTGGAGTGTGTATATTTGTCACTATACTGGCAAAATGCGTTAGGTCTGTAGATTTGCTCCCTGTTCATCCTTCTGTCTTATTTGTAAAGTTATAATGTCTCTAAAGTTAATATTAGCATCTGAAGGGTTGCTAGGAAACAAGACAGCTGTTAAGTTTATCATTCTGCTCTTAAGAGAATGAGAGGGAGAAAGGAGAAAGAATTACATTGGAGGAAGGTAGGTAGGTAGATAAGGAGGCTAGAGTACTTCAAGCTGTAAGTCCTTCCATGTCTTGCTACTCCAAACTGTTTAGTGATTTTTTTCCCCTGTTCTTTAACACTGAACTACACCTTGATTGTCCTTAGTAGTGTTATTGAAGCTTATATTTTATCTGGCGTTAGAGTTAAGAAAATTCATCTCTGTTCTGCATCTCAGTTAATTGCAATCCTTTTCTGTTCGCTCTTGCTAGCTATGGAGCTGTGATGCACAGGTTCTAGGTGGTGAGAAGTGTTGCTGGGATTGTGGAGGCTGCTTGGGTCCCTCTGTAACCAGTGTACAAAATGTGACTACAAACTGACAAGAATTGAAAGAGATGACCAAAAACCCAGGGTGGTTCTGCAGCAGTGCTTCCCTCTGACATTAAGTAAACTGTCCTCCTCACTCCCTCTCGTGAGCACAGCTATATTTCTGTTCTCACTCTCTGCAGGTGCTGGTTCTTGTTCCAACCAGGGAACTGGCCATTCAGGTAGCCAGAGATTTCCAGAATCTCACAAGGAAGCTTTCAGTGGCTTGCTTTTATGGAGGAACGCCATATAAAGCACAGTGTAAGTAAATCCTAAGGAGTTACTGCTGAGTCTTTTGTTAATAAATAATAAAAATATAAAATATAATAAAATAATAATAAAATGAAAACTGGCATTTATTCACTTGGCATTTCACTTCAGGTCAGGAACTATGGCATTGTTTTCAAAGGAAATGCACAGCCTAGGTTGAATTATTTTAGTTCCAATAAGTCTCTGTTCAAAAGAATGGTTGTAGATCTGCAAAGTGACTACTGATCCTGTTGTTTTCTGTAGGGTGTTTTTCTTTTTCTTTCTTCTTCTCTCTCTCTCTCTCTCTCTCTCTCTCTCTCTCTCTCTCTCTCTCTCTCTCTCTCNTTTTTTGAATGGATGTGTTTTGTGAGTGGATGCATACTGAGACTGGATGACTATCCAGGGAAAAAAAGAGCTTTGTATGTGAGTGTGCATTTTTCTGTCTGCAGGCAGATGTGAAAAAGAAAGAACTGAGCTGGAAAACTGAAACATTTATTCTGTGATAAAGCTCTAGAGTTTTCTAATGCCAGCTGATTGCTGCTTAGAAATTGAAGTATCCTGCAATGCCATTGCTTGTAGCTAATATTCCTGACAAAATAACTTGGACCACTGCTGAACTCACTTTTTCATTACCCAAACTGGACTTAGTCCTTTAATTAGAGGTGAAAGTGAAGGACATCAGCTTTTTCATTTTAAAATTAGAAATGTTGCTCCATCCAGGGAGCTTTTTAGAAACCTTATTGTCTCTTAGCATATTGATACAGTGCTTGTCTTTCTGTCTTCCAGTTGATCTCCTCAAAAGCGGCATTGATGTTTTAGTGGGAACTCCAGGACGGATCAAAGACCACATTCAAAATAGCAAGCTGGATCTTTCAACTGTAAAGCATGTTGTTTTGGATGAAGTTGATCACATGTTGGACATGGGCTTTGCTGAACAAGTAGAAGAAATCTTAGGATTTGCTTATAAAAAAGGTAAGTTCTAGCATCAGGAAAGAAATAGCAGYCAATGTAGGAAATAATTCTGTCTCTCTAAAAACTGCTGGTGCATCCCCACATGAGTCTGTTGTGCAGTGCTAGTATCCAACCTCAGAAAAGGGTAAATTTAAAAGTAGAGAAGCTTGAGAGAAAGCAATAGATGGACAAAGGGCTGGAATGGCATCTCTAGAAGAAAAAAATTAAAAAAACCCAAACCCTTAATGATGTTCTTCATCCTAGGAAAGGCGACTGAGAGTAGGGTTAGAGATATTGGGATTCTGTATGAATCATTGTATGAATGAGTATTCATACAAAGGGGGTGAGTAGGAAATATTTTCTCTTTTCTGATGTAATGAGCATTCAGTGAAGCCACCAGGTAGGAAGGGTAGAACAGGAGGAGGTTGTTATTCTTACAATGGTGTGAAATTCCTTTCACATTATACTAATGCTAAAAGTTTCAAAAAGTGACTTGATGAATTAACAGAAGTAGTAATATCAAAGACTGCTAAAAGCAAAGGATCACTTCTGGCTCTGGAAGTCCCAAAGCCCCAAAAAGCTGGCGGCTGGCACTTTGTGCACATCTTAGATACACTTGACCACTGTCAGAAAGAGGGCATGAGCTTGACAGACCTTCTGTTTGACCTAGTACAAYCACTTATATCATTACCTAGTGAAGTGACTTATGTTCTCCATGTTTCTGGAGAGCTGGTCTTTGGACAGCCAAAAAGCCTACATATTCTACTAAAAAACTAAATCTGCTTAGGTTTTGGAAAAGATATAAAACGTATTCAATTTGGAAGTTCTGTTTTCTTCATAACTGGAAAATAAATGCTAGAGAATAATAAGCTCTCTCTCTTCTGGAATGTTTGTTTTTGTTTGATCCTGAGGAGTTGTAGAAATAGGCTACATTTTTTAAAAAGGTACTGTGTATTAAACTATTCTTACCTGGGGTGGTACATCATCTCTGTAACACTGTAAAATTAAATACACTGTGATCATTCTATAAAAAGTGAAAAGCAGTCAGGACTCTGCCTACTCCCATTTTTGTTACAGAATTCCTGTCTGTAGGTTGAAAATTAAGAAAGGACGGAGGTTGAAGGTGGAGTTGTCCGTCACATTTTCTAATTCTTCCTCAGGATTCGGAAAGTGTACTTATAACCTGCCTTTTTGTTTTGCATGCATCTGCACGATTCACAGCTACTAGTTAGCATTAGAACACAGCACATGGAAAGATTGAGCCAGAGTCTTTTTAGGTGTGTAGAAAGACTTCAGGCATGATCCAAAACTTGCTTAGCTGAAGATCTAGAAATATATCTTGCATTTCTGTTCAGGTTGGGCAAAGGATTCAGCTTGATCTCATTCAAATTCACAGTTAATTTTGCTTTTGGTGTGTGAAGGGTAGTAAAAATATTTCTGTTACAAGCTTTCTTGTTGTGGTTACTGATGATTAATAGTGATGGCCTTTTCTTTCAGGTTTGGAGGACAACCCCCAGACCCTACTGTTTTCTGCAACTTGTCCACGTTGGGTATATGATGTAGCGAAAAAATACATGAAAGATGAATATGAACAGATCGACCTGATTGGAAAGAAGACTCAAAGGACTGCCACAACTGTGGAAGTGAGTGATTCCACTGTAACGTAGTGCAGGTCCTAAGAGGATATGGTCTGAGTGACATGGCTTCCGCATCTGACTTTACAAATGCGGGTGTGAAGTGTTTTTTAAAGAAAAGTTTTCACCTTAGGGCAGTAATTTGCAATYAAAGTTTTTAGATATATTTTACAACTATTTGTTCCGCTCCCCCCTCGCCCCCTTGCAAGACCTGATATTAGGTTGTTTCTGTCTTGTGCATGGCTTAAATTTAACATAGAAGCTTGTCGTCTTTCTTTTCCAAACAGCACTTGGCTATACAGTGTCGCTCGTCTCAGAGAGCAGCAGTTCTTGGGGATATCATTCAAGTCTACAGTGGCAGCCGTGGGCGGACCATTGTCTTTTGTGAGACCAAAAGGGAGGCGAATGAACTGGCTTTGAATGCTTCACTCAAACAGGTACTGGGATCCTGCAGCTGCAGTTGCAGGTATTCAGGTTTGAATGTCCTGAAAGAAGTAGGAGGTTGCAGCCACATGGATAAAGTTGTCTGTCTGTCTGTCTTCTATTTTACTTATTTTTTTAAATTAAGACTTCTGAAAGCTGTGCCTAAAAATGGAGTTTTGCGATTAAAATACACTTTTGACTGTGGTTGTGAAATGAATCCTTTCGCTTTCAAATCATGCGGAACAGGATCAAAGGAAAATACGCAGCTAATACTGAACAACAAGAAAATAACAATACTGTTAAGAAACAGTAACTAGTACGATGCGCATATTTCATCTCATATTAGTGTGCTCTTTGGATTCCTCTCTCTTGGCAGCATTTATCCTTTGAACAGTCAGTATGCAGGATTACCCAGCTAATACAGTAGAACTGAASGTGGTGTTGGAAAGATATTGCATAGTTTGGTCAGACTTCATGTGATACAATGTATAGGCTCTCTGTACTTACTAAGTATCGCCCTTCTAAAAAGAATCCAACAACAAAATAGCAACAAAAACCATGTTTGTTAGGAAGCACTAAATTATGGAAAAAGAGCAGCGGTGGGAATGCACATCTTTCTCAGTATTTGATGAATGTCATATACAGTCCACATTAAAATCTTAYAGGAACTATCTTTATCTGCCCTGACACTTCTGCGCCAAATCCAATAATGATGTCTCTGTGTTCTTGTATCAGTGTGTGGCCTTACTCTGTCATGCTAGTAAGTTGCGCTTTAGCCTGTTACTTGTTTGAATTCTGAGCTTGTGACTGCCCTTTCTGCTTGTCAAATACTTGAGCTTTGCTTCTTGTCTTGTAAGAACAGATGTAGTTCAGATGAACTGTAGGATTTGGCTATGCCCTGAAAAGCTCTCTTCAGCTTCTGTGAAGCTTTTCAGGRAAGAGAGTGAAGTCTCTTGTTAGTTCTCTATAAACATTGCTTAAGTAAAGTTACTTCCAGTTGTTACAGTGGAAGAGAAAGCTGAAGGAGGCTGTTGTCAGCTTGGCTGTCTGCAAATTGTAGTCTGCTGTTTTTATATTAAAAAGTAATAACATCACAAAAAAAACCACTACTGCTCTGTGTTATTGGCCCAGAAAAGGATAAACCTTAAAGTAAGATGTTCTGCATTCATTTAGTATCATCTATGTAAGTATTATTAGTTGCAAAATGTTTTGAGTTTTACCACCAAAATTTCCCGCTTTTGGAATTAAACTCTCCTGTTAAGTGACATCTCAATGATTTGTTTTATTGCCAGGATGCCCAGTCACTACATGGTGACATTCCACAGAAACAGAGAGAAATCACATTAAAAGGCTTTAGAAATGGTGTATTTGAAGTTCTTATTGCAACAAATGTAGCTGCCCGTGGTCTGGATATTCCTGAAGTTGACCTTGTTATACAGTGTTCRCCACCAAAAGTAAGTCAGTAAGGGAAAGTGAAATTGTCATTTATWTCCTTGTGGCAGAAGGATGGGTTATTGCTTTGTTTCACTGTTATTCTGTTCTGATTTACCAGTGAAGTGGATTTTCTGTAAATGCATGTCTAGAATTTCCCAGTCAAGCTCTTTACTTTAATCGGAGCTCAATATTTAAAGTGATTATTTTTCATTACCCTAAAAAGTCTTAAGATAGCTTTGACATTCTTTCAGTATTTCTGAATCCCTTCTGAACATTGTTTAGACAATTTAGTTTCATAATAGTTCTAAAATACTTCTGTGACTTTTTTCTTCTTCTGAAACTCAGTGGATCTTTTTACTTCCAAAAATGTGTATCAACAGTGTRTGTCCAACTCTAGGCAGCATATCTCCAGTGGTGTGTTTGTAATAATAAGTTTGTATATAGAAACGCTACGTATCACTTTTTAGGCTTCTAGATTAGAGTTTAGGTTGTATTTTCTCTCTCTTAAAATGTGTAAATATCAACAGTGTTAACGGACATAAGACTTTMTTGTGTTAATCTGAATTTCTGAAGGATGTTGATTCCTACATCCATCGTTCTGGACGCACGGGTCGAG
The DNA here is from genome assembly GCF_003343005.1 of Rhea americana. Taxonomy (NCBI): domain Eukaryota; kingdom Metazoa; phylum Chordata; class Aves; order Rheiformes; family Rheidae; genus Rhea; species Rhea americana. Next base: position 432,427 of record NW_028186337.1, read on the forward strand.
CTGGTCGCACTGGGATCTGTATTTGTTTCTACCAGAGAAGAGAAGAAGACCTGCTGAGACAGGTGGAGCAGAGAGCGGTGAGTTCTGCCTTAGACTTGTGTTTAATTAAATTATTTTGCTCCTGCACTCTTAGAATTTGCACCTGTGGGCTGCTTGTAGCTCCATGAGTCCAGTAGTCCAGTAGGGAAATAGACATGCTGATTTTTTTTTTTTTTTTTTTTTTTTTTTTGGTAAGCATTTATAAATGCTTTTTGTATCAACCCATTTTAATTTATCATGAGTTTTCCCACGCTGGCACTACTCTGTTTGTGTTGACACAGATAGTCACAGGAATGTAGGAAAGAGACCCTGCCTTTCAAGTCTGCCTTTTAATTTGTACAGAGTAGTTCCAGGTTAACGAAGGCAGGAACTAAAAACAACAAAACAGCCTTATACTAGCCTAAAACTAATTACTTTAAATAAAGACTGCTGGTGTTCCACTAAACACCAAGTGAATAGAGGTCATAGAAATGTGGTTCAGGTAGGATTGAGTTGTAGAGTGCTGAAAATACCTTAATCTGTTTGTTTGTTTGTTTTTCAGGGGATTACATTTAGGCGTATAGGTGTTCCTTCTGCCACAGAGATAATTAAAGCTTCAAGTAATGATGCCAAAAAGTAAGTTTCTTAAAAGATGTCTAGAGCTCTTACCAGCATCATTATGAATGCAGTTTTAAGGGATCAGCACATCTTTGCCTGTGTTGTAAAAAGCCAGTTGCTTCACATGTAGACATTGATTAATTTTTGTAAGATAATAGCAATAAACCTTTGCATTCTTGAACCCTTTTCATAGAACATGATGTGTTCTAAATGCTTGGTAGAAATAAACCTTCATTTACAACAGAAGAAATTAATTATCAGTAGCAGAATAGGAAATAATTGTCACATGGGAAACTGATCTCCGCCTCTCGGATGATACGGTGGCAGTGTTTAGTACAATGAGGAGTTGCACTATGATAGCGAGTGTGTTTTAGCCACATCCTGTGCGTTTTTTGTATGCTTTTATTGTCGAGGGTGTTCTTTGCTTTTACTGTGTACAGCTCTGTTTACATTTGCTGCCTGATTGGTAGAAATGGCATTGACAGAGATCTCAAACTACTTCAAACTTGGCCAGTTTGAAGATGATCATGGGCTTGGTGTTAGGTTCACCCCATACTGTATRTAGAAGTGGTAGGAGCTGACGGTATACCAAAGATAGCATCCGAGAGCTGCTAGAAAACGGAAAGTGTTTTCCATCTTATTCTTGTTCCCTCTTACAGAAATAACCAATTTAATCAGCTTTTACTGAGCAAGAAATGCTTTGCCTCAGCCTATAGTGGCATTGTAATGCTTTACTTCCTCTCTTCCTTGTGAAGTGAAAGCAAGAGATCTTCACATCTGCTGACAACTTCTCTGTGGATCCTTGGGCATGGCCTTAAAATTGCTGTTTTAGATCCTCCCCTCACATATTGTTATCAAAGCTCTCAAATGTCTCACCTGTCCCCAGTTYTGCGCACATCTTTGAGGCCTGGCTTAATGATCAAAGACAGTGGGTATTCAGCATCCTTAAAAGCATTGAGTTAGATGCATGGTAACAGAAGCACTAACAAACATTACATCCAGAGTTTTTAGAGGTAAATAGTCTTGAAAATTGTCTGAAATACTCGTCCTGTCTTGTACATGACTGCACTTCACACTGGCCTTTGGCACGCTGATCTCAAGCCTTTCTTTTTCTTTTTCCCAACATTTAGGTTTTTAGATTCCATTCCTCCTTCTGCAGTAGACTACTTCAGACAGTCAGCTAAAGAGCTAATAGAGGAAAAAGGGGCAATTGATGCCTTGGCTGCAGCTCTAGCTCATATTTCTGGGGCATCTTCCATTCAGCAGCGCTCCTTACTCAACTCAACTGTGGTAAATAATATTTTATCTGTCCTTACAAGAATGGATAGATGAATGGTTTTAGTCCTGTCCAAATGTGGCATCTTTTTCTGGGGTTTCCAAGTAGCTGTTGTCTCCAACTTCTGATTTGTGTCTGGTTCCTTAACTGAAATGAGATCCTACTGGCATTTTGTAGGAAACAGAGCAACTTGAAGTCAGTTGGTAAATTTTCTTGTAATGAGTGTTAAAAGAATTTCTCCAAAGATGTAGGTGAGAGAAGATGTTGCACTAAGAGACCTCAATTAATAAAATTTCACCAGCTGATAATTTGGTTCTTCTGTTGTTGTAGTTGCCCTCCCAGGAAGCATCTTTGTTTCTGCATATTTCATGTAAGCCTAGCATGTGATTATCTGACTTTAGGCATTTTGATTAAAGGAAAAGTACTACTCTTCCTTTTTCTGTRTGGTAAGAGTTTTGGAAACACTGATGATTGGACTGTCCTTCCTCATCAGTTTAACTTTGTTTTTTTCCAGCTGTTACTTTCTTAATGTACTGAACTCTACTTCTGCCTAAAATACAGAAATGCAATTGGCCTTTATATCGATGGACGTTCTTAGGTTAGATTGATACCTTCAGTTTCTTTGTAGGCTTTTAGTTGCCTCACTCCTGGGAAGYTGATTTCTTAGGATTAAGTATTGCATTACAATTGTAAATTATTACATAGTTCATAACAGTTAATGGGTTACAGACTGTCCAACCAAGTTTAGTCTTCTGTTGTAAATATATTTCTCTGTTTATTGCTCCTTAAGGGCTTTGTGACAATGGTGTTACAGTGCTCAGTAGAGATGCGTACCATGAGCTATGCCTGGCGAGCGCTAAAAGAACAGCTTGGTGAGGAAGTAGATGCTAAAATATCTGCAATGCGTTTCCTCAAGGGGAAGATGGTAAGATGGCACGACCTTGGGGAAAGTGGGGTGYGTGTCCGTGTATGCGTGTGTACACAGACATTTTATGCAGTGACTAAGATGGGAGTTCTGAAGTACCAGTGTGGAAATGTTGTTATCTCACTCTGTCCCTACTCGATATCATTTCTCCTTCACATAAAATGCTAATGTATCACACAATACYCCTTTAACTGCTATTTTTACACTATACAAAAATGTGTTAAAGCTAGCTGAGTGTTAAGACATTTACTTGAGTGAAGGCATTGCTCCTAAATGATGCACATCAGATTAACGTGTACAGGAGAAGTGGTTGCTCAAACCTTTATTCTTTCGTTGTAAACTCTCATTAACGCTATGTGCCAATRCGTTGAAAGGACATCAGTAAAGTAGGGCTGTGACTGGCAGCCTGACCYGATCAGTGCAGTATTCGCTTTATTGTCAGCCTGGCTCTTGACATGTCTGACGTTTGTGTCCTACGCAGATGTGCTTGCAGGGGACGTGTGCTCCTGGAGAAGCCTGTCTTAGCTTTGAACAGGCAGGCTGACTGCAGGCAGTGCTGCTGTCAGCACAGAGCATCTGGGTCTGCATTTTGTCATGAGCTGTAGAGTTTTRACTGCTCTTCCTGCAGCTCACGTAAAGCTTCCCCTCAAAGAGCATGCATTCTGCTGCCTCTGGTTTCTGTTCTTAGCATTTATCAGCAGTGTTTCAGGTGCTGCCTATCTGGAGTTTTGGTTTTGTGTCTCTGTAATTAGATGTATTTTTGGAAAACAAATGCCTGTCTTTTTCATGTGTAGGGCGTGTGCTTCGATATCCCTGTTGATGAACTGAGTCAGATACAGGTATGTGATTTTTTTTTTTTTTGGTCAGAATTTGCTTTTGGAACCAATGGGGGGTGGTACGTTAGTCAAATACATGGTGATTACATTGTTGCAGGCTAGTTTGGGAAGATAAGGTTTGTGATTTAGAAGAGGATTACACAGAAATACATCAGAGCTGTCCTGCCTGCCTCTGCCCTTTTAGTTCTCCTCTTMCTACCTGTTTTTTCTTAAAGAAAATCCTGTGTACTGTGGCCTTGCTGAGTTTTGACCTTACTCRTATACTAGAGACTGGCAACAGTTAACGAGTTCTCTGTGGTCTTTACTCCCTCTTGTCCCTTTGACTATCTAGCCTTTGCCGCAGGACTGCAAACTCTGAGGTTTTTTGAAGATGAAGATTGATGCTTGTCTCCCTGGGGGATCTTCTGACCTGTTTTGGCAGGAATGGGATTTGTCTCAAACTGCTTTTGCCTTTAACAGTGTTGGGTAGCTTGGGCACACCWGCACACTGGCGCCTGCAGGCTCACGGGTCTGTTATGTTGCTCCTGTTTCAGGAACAGTGGCAGGACACCAGGCGCTGGCAGCTGTCTGTAGCAAAGGAATTGCCTGAGCTGGAAGAGTACCCACACGAGGCAGGCCAAGGGTTCTCCCGGTTTGGAAATGGCAGACAAGGTGACAGTCGCTTCAGGAGGAACAACAGATTTAAGAACGGAAACCAGGGACAGAATTTTAACAGATCGTTTCATTAACATCTGATACAGCTATGGGACTGAGCTGTTTTTTATCAGAAAGTAAAAACCTATTGGACATGCTTCTTTGTCTTTATTCCTTGATAAAGCAGCCTGTCTTTGAGGATGGCTTGTAATCAGTTGTTTGCTGAAATGAGACCAAAGTAATGTTTTGGAAGGTTGGTTGGGTTTTTTTTTTTTTTTCCCCTCGTTTTTGCCCGGCAAAATAGCTGCTGCTGTTTTCCCACGGTACATCTCGGAGGTGAGCGTTGCCCTGGCGGCGCGCAGACGCTGCCCGCGCAGCGGCCTGTCCGCGGGAGGAGACGCGGATCCCAAAGGCTGCTGCCCTCCGCCAGGCGAGGCGGAGCCTGCCCAGCTGCCGCGCCGGGGCGGGGCCGGAAACGGCAGAACACGTGAGCACGGCGGAGCCCCGGGGGGCGGTGCCGCGGCCTGATTGGCCGGCGGGCGTCACGCGGGCGGCGCGGGAGGGCTGGCGGCGGCGGCGGGAAGATGGCGGCGGGCGGCGGCGGCGGCGGGTGGGCGGCGGCGTGCGAGAAGTTCCGCCGGGCGCGGGCGCTGTCGGCCGTGGAGTCGCGGCGGGACCCGGAGACGGAGCCGTACCGCTCCAAGTACGCCGCGCGGGCGCTGCTGGAGGAGGTGAAGCAGCTGCTGAGCGGCGGCGAGGCGGGCGGCGAGGCGGGGCTGCGGGCCGTGCGGCGCGCCGTGCTGGAGTACGAGCTGGGCGTCAACCACGCGGACACGGAGGAGCTGTCGGCCGGCGAGGAGCACCTGGCGCGCTGCGCGCGGCTCCTGCAGCCGCACCGCCTCTCCCGCGCCGCCGTCGCGCTCTGCGTGCAGGCCCAGGTGCGTGCGGCGCGGGCTGCGCCCGCCGCGGCGGCGGGGCGGGGCGGGGCGGGGCGCGTTGGTTCTTCCTGCCGTCGGCCCGTGCGCGTCCCTGCGCTGCGCGGAGCCGCTCCGCTGATGGGAAGCGTCGTGCTGCGTGGTGCTTCCCCTTGAGGCTAACGAAGCGGGTGGAACTGGACGGGGGCGGCGTTGGCCTCTAGCTTTTCTGAAGYTGTGTTCTCTGGAGTTCTCTAATTCCGTGGTGGTTCTTAGGATACTGCTTATGGTTTAAATTTTGCAYGAACCAGATGCAGAGCTATGTGGAAAAAACTTCTTATTTGAACACACAGGTCCTAATTTAGCAGAGTAAGCACAAAAGATCACAGTTTAAGTGAGGTGGGTTTTGTATGAATTTGCCTGTGTTTGAGAGCCCTCCTCTTAAACCAACTTGAGATAAATTGGATGAGTCAAATTTTGCCCTCTAGCTCCACTGTACTAGAATAACATATATACCAGGATGAAGAYTGACACATTGTTTGGCGAAAGTGTGTAAATGTAAATTGAACGTAACAGGAACTATTCCTCCCCCCCCTTTTTTTTTGTTTAGAACAGTCTCGGCATCCTCTGGTCTGAAAGGGATGAAATCAAAACTGCACAATCGTACTTGGAATCCGCAGAAGCCTTGTATAATCAATACATGAAAGAGGTACTGTGTTCATTAACATTTTGGCAGATCTTTCTTTACACATAAATGACACTCTTGCTGTTTGTTTGACAGCAGCATCTAGTGACTATGTTGAATTATGTTGAGTTCTCTCGAACAGAGAAAGCTATTGATTGCCCTGAAGACTGCTTTTTTACGGAGATTTTCAAGCTTTCATCTTCCAGGAGACGTTTCATGTGACACAGTAATCTTTGAAAAACGTCTCGGTGAAACTTGAGTTTCTGAGCTCTGTGCTGGTTGCTCTGTTACTTTTGAAAACTGATGTGGTAAGTACTGCTAGCGCAGGAGGAAGCGGTACTTGCTAATTCCAGAATGGGTTTATTCAGAAAAATAATTTTGCTCAAAAATAAYAATTGAAAGCTTTTTAAGTTGTTAATCCAAAACTAAAGCCAGGTAGAATTTGGCTCTTAATTAAGACTGTTCTTAACCTTATTTTGGAAATGTAGTAAAGCATCCAACCATTGCTTTCAGCAAGAAATGGAAATAGAACTGTATAGTGTTTGCCATGGGTTTGCTTTGACTGTTTGGTATTGTATTAGAGGCAAAATAGTTCAGTTCCTTTTCAAAAAGACAGTTATACAAACAAACAAACCCTTYGTGCATTTTAAACAACCTTCCGAGCTGTTAGTTCTGGCCTGTATTAACAGACTCCCTTTAGCCTGACTTCCTTTACACGCACTGCCAAGCTGTTCCTATGCCGATTGCCTCAGGGACAACTTCTAAACAAACTAAAAATGTGTGTCCTTAGAAAAAAGGAGCTGCTGTATTCTTTGTTTCAGGACAGCCATAAAGGTTGGACAGAACCTAGTTTCATGAAATTACAGTTCAGAATTTACGTTAACTTAGTTTAGAGCACAGATCATTCTCAGGAAAGTTTTACAATAGGTCAGTCCTTACCAGTCAGTTCCTGCTGCAGCATAGTCTTTGTAGCCATGATAGCTTAATATTATTAGAGAAATAATGGATCTGGAGAAAACACTTGTACTGAAAAGCTTGTCCATATATTTTCCACCCTCTTCATCACTTGATCTAAGTAAAGATACTATATCTCTCTACAGACTTTCTCCTTAATTAATTCTGGATGTTCATTTTTTGCTTCTTACACCCAGCAAAGCTTGTTTATGCTTTTGGGTTCCCCAACATCACTAAAAGATTCTGGCTCTTGCCTCAGACATTATGAAATTGAACTGATATTATCTTAATATTTCCACAGATTAAATAATGCTGTCAAATACTTCACATTTTAACTTTGAATTTAGTTGAAACGGTTAATTTTTGGTAGAGTTACCCGTATGTGTTGTTAGGTAATGGCTACTGAATGTTCCTCCTGGGGCTTTGCTGCCTGGTTAAGGGATATGAACATGATTATCATAATCCCATTTTAGATTGCTTGTCACATTTTTATCACTTCTATTTATTTATTGCTTATATATCAGGACATTATGTAGTCAAACATAGTTGTATCTAAAGGTTGGGATTTTTTTATAAGAACTACAGCAAAAGTCTGTTTTTGTGGTAGCTTTATTGTGCTTCTGTCAAGTTTCCCTGAAAAGACAGAACTGAGGAAAGCCGAAAGGATCAGTTTGAGAAGGCTGTTTAAGGGGCTAATTTAACATTCAGTTGACATTTGAGATGATATATATGCAAATACATGTATCATTATTGAAAAATACAAATTCCCAACTTAATTTGGCATAATCTGCAAAGAAAAAAAAAGAGGAGGAGAGGAAACAGCTTGTCTTGCTGCTTACGGCTTGTAAATACAGAGTTCCTTGTGAGAGTGTTGGAACTTTGTTAGCATTTGTACAACCGTGTCAACATACGTCATTCACAGACTATACAAATAAGAATATGTTTCTTAGCATTCTCCATTTTTAGGTTATCAGGAAGCATTCCCATCTGGGAACCTTTAGTAGACTGTTAAATAACTGARACATTTTCCTGGCACCAGATTTAATTGTTTACTTACTGGCTGTAGCTACCTTACAAGTTAGGAGGCTTATTATTATTATTAATAATAATCCCTAAAGCAAGTAGAGCAAAACCAAGGATCTTAAAAGAAAACATTATTTTGGGAAGACTTAAAAGATCCTTTTGCTTTCTGCTCCTGAATGCTTTGAGTTTGCATTGGTAATTCCTTTCTAGAACTCATTAGTTATTGTAATGACATCTTGGTGTTAGGAAAGCTGTTTAATGTAGTACAGTGAAAATTTGTGAGTGCTGAACTCCTATGAGCAGGAATTTGGGCTAATGAAAGTCTGCTTGTAAGAGGGGAGTTGCAGAGCTCTTTCTCAGCATGGTTAAAGGCATAAGGCTCTAGAGGAGGGTTTTATTCACAGATCGATCATCAGAAGATTGATCTGTGAATAAAAGAAGGAGAAATGGGTCTTAGTCTAGCATATCAGTTKTTTTTTCTTCATTAGTGTCAGGAATATCACCTCTAGTCTTGTCAGAGTATACTGCAAATCATGTTSGAAGGTCTGAGAGTATATATTATAGGCCTTTGTATCTCTACAGAAAACAAGGTGGGGGATTATGAAGTCAAGTCTTGAAAACTAATGAGATATAAACAAAAAAGCTCAAAGTTTAAAGGATGGTCTAAGAATCTACATTTTTCTGGTATGTTTAGCTTACCCACCTACTATCACGTTAATTTATCACATCTGTTTTCAGAACCACTTTAATATGAACAAAATATTTTCATTTAAAAAAAAAGTTGTGCCCCACAGGATTTTTTTTATGAGAACAAATAAGAGAACATCTTTACTTGCCTTTCAAGCGAATGTGTTCTCTGCCCCCACTCCTGTCCCTCTCATCTTACGAGAGATATTTCTCTGGGCTGCTTTTTGTTTGTCACCTGATTATCTCTTGGTCTAGGAAAGAAATAGCAGTAGAAAGACTTGTATTCAATTTGTATTCCTGTTCTTACCTGAAGTATAACGAACAACTTGAATATGTCAATCATGTTTTATATAAATTTTATCTTGATTCATAGTTCTTCAGACTCTTAGAGCTTTGGGAGCAGTGTTTTGTTTTGTCTCTTGATGCTCTTACATTGGAAAGAGGATAGTACAGAAAAAGATACGTGCTGTGCACCTAGAGATCTGGTTTCTGTGTTTTCCCATAGGATTCTGAGATGTTTTGGACAAATCAATCTGTGCCCAGGTTGGCTAATTCTTTACATGCAGATGATGATTCCAGTTGTATTTTGTAATGTATTTTGAGGTCAATAGATGGAAATAAAAGAGAATTAAGTACCCATATAGAAGCTATTATCAGCTGAAGTTTTTGTCTTTATGATCTAGCAATTATCCTGCATACTTAAAGTAGCAAGCAAGGTAGCATACTCAGCTGGGCTGTGCTGCTAATAGACATTGTTCAGGATGCAATGTGTAAGACAAAAAAGCCACCTTAGAAATACACCTTTAACTGAGGTGTTTTGGAATTGGTGTCTGAAATTGTACACAATTACAAAGGAAATTAGATATGCACAGACTAACAAAACTTTGYYCTAAGTGGCGTTAATCTACTGGACTGTCCAGTTTGGCTGACTGCAACTCTTGTTTATTGGTAGTTGTTCTAAGGCAAGGTTGAACAGAGCATTACTGAAAGATGTATAGTTATTGTTCTTCTGGGTTTATCTCGGAAAATGTTGTCTTAGAGTGACCAAAAAGAAATTTAAATTCAGAGTTACTTCTTATAAGTTGCTTCCTATATGTCTTACCTTCAGCTCTTCTTATATGAGGAAAAATAAACTATTTGGTGTTTATCTATAAAAATGTATCTGTATCAGCATTCGCTTGATTTTAAARAACAAGTCCTTCTGAATGAAATAGTTTGCATCATTAAGTGCTTGCCTATGGATACTACCTTATATCGAGAGAGAGAGTAATTTTCCTCCTCCAAAGACGTATTTACTCAAATATATGGATGAGACAATGATCTCACCAGCCTATAAATAAAGGGACTCATTTGACAGTGGCATTTCACTTTGGCAAGAGTAGCCTTTACAGCAGGTCTGCTAAGTGCTCTCTGCACTTAATGTTGCTGACAGTGCTTCCTGCAGGATATTTTCTTGTTACTGATTAGTGCAACTGGACAGATATTTCACACTTGAAGATGTGCTTTGTGTTAAATTGATGCTTAAAAAAAATACGATGCAAAAACTGTCATGTTATTGCCCAAGCTAAAGACACGTGATTTAAAAGTACATAAGCAAGAGTCTTCTACAAACTGAAAAACCTTATAATTCTCTGTGCAACTGAGGTACTTTTTCCTTTAAATCTTTGTGTTTTGTGGAATTACATCTATAGCCAACTGTCACATCTCTGGAGCATTATGTGACGTTTTGAAGAATTCAGGATTGAAAAATAAGTGGTCTGCAGCCAGGAGAGGGAGCACTGTGTCACAAAACTAAAGCAATGTACCTTACTGGCTATACCCGATACTCTCTTGTAGGATGGAAATCCTCCCTTGGATCCCAGTGAACATTTCATGACAGAAGAAGAAAAACTCACAGACCAAGAAAGATCAAAAAGGTGGGTGCATATCAGTCCAAAAAAACCCTTGGTATGCTGTTGAGAGAATATTTAAGGGAAAAAAAAAAGATCTAAAGAGGTTGGGTTTTTTTTGTTGTTTGTTTGGTTTTTTTTTTCCAGATTTGAGAAGACCTATACTCACACTTTGTATTATCTGGCACAAGTCTACCAACACCTAGAGATGATTGAGAAGGCCGCTCAGTATTGCCATACCACTCTTAAACGACAGCTCGAGTATAGTGGCTACTCCCCGGTAGAATGGGCACTCAATGCTGCTACCTTGTCACAGTATTATCTCTCTAAGGTACTACACTTAATCTTTTTCTGCTGTAGTTATGTTATATAAATGTAGCTATCAAGTAAGATGGTTGTTTAAACAGCTCTTTGAGACAGGGCTCCCTCTTGAGTTAAAAATGTCCTCCTGTAAAACCRCAAATTGTTTTCTGACATGAAACATCTATTAGTTTTTTTCTGAAGTAGATGTAGTGGTTGTGCTTTGCTGTGTTGGTATGATGACAACAGGGGAAGTGAACAGGGGAGTAGATACAAGAGCTCTATAGTTAATAAACATTTCAGTAGCGATGTGTGACATGATGCATGTAAGTAAATTTTAGTAAGTGAAGCTTACCTGCTCTGAATAGCCCACTGTGTTAGGAAATGCTTATTATTATTTTTTTTAAGAGATTTTCATACTCCAGATTATTCAGGTGCTGTTTTCTGATGCTTAAGGGCCTTCTGCAGTACCCAAGTCAGTTAATGCTCATTTCAGTAGTAATTTGTAATTTCTGCATCTTTTTTGCTGCATTGGTAGGACCAAATCATTAAATAACACACTGCCGAATATGAGTAAAGGAACCTAAATCTGGCTCGTAACATTGACTTGTATGTCCAGCTTGTTCTAACACCCCGTGATACAATCTTTACCATACAATGTCAGGAAGTGACAGTAGCTTAGATCAGAACAGTGTGGAAATGTTTACAATGTATGTATCTAATATCAAAAGCAAGGGTTGCTATTGCGGTTGTGGTAGAAAGAGGAATGGTTGGTTAGAAAATACTATATTCAATAGTAGATGAAAAAATTGCATCTTTTTTTCCAGTGACCAGGGAAGCATGCTCTCAAGCTTCTCAATCCTGTAATTTCCCTTGTGTTCACATACCTTAACTATCCAAGATGAGGGCTCTAGCCCAGCTGAGAGCAGTAGTGCTTGGGCTGCTCAGGACCAGCGATAAACACTGCCATTTCTGTTCCTCTCAGCAATGCTTTATGGAGTCCCGACACTGTTTAGCAGCAGCCAATGTCATCTTTAGCCAAGCTGGACAGGTTCCATCTGCTGAAGACAGTAAGTTTATATAAAAGTTTTAAATTACATATTGTGAATTAAACATCACTAATATATATGTTAAAAGTGAAGTCTAACAATGATCCAAAGCTTATTCCAATTCTAATTTTTTAAAATCTTTTCTATTAACAATAAGACAGAACAATGTCTTTTAAGAGCTACTGTTACTGCAGCTTGAGATTGGCTATGTGTAAACTGAGGAAAAATGCAAGTGGTTGTTGCAGATGCTTCAGAGAGAGTCAGAAAAGGTTTGTATTTACCATGAAAATGTCATATACTAGAAACTGAAATTTACAGCAGTATGCTTTTCAGTAGTGGGAGCGTCTCTATTCACCCACTTGTCCTTGTATATGTACTTAAAACACAGTTTAACCTTGCTTCTAAATGAYTGGAGGCAATGATTCAATGAAATGAAACAGATACTTCTTGGCAATAGTTTTAAAAGGATAAGGGAAACCGCAGCTTTTAAAAACCCCAAACTTGGAGAGTACCTGTACTGTCTTTTGCACTGGATATTGCAGCCTCATTAATGGTTGTTTTTGAAAGTTTAGGTACCATCCTTGTTATTTTGAGTATTGATGTAAAGGAACAACTTTGTAGTTCAGCATCAAGATCAATAAAGCAAACTTCTAAAGACAGACCACAGTTTTAAGGGCTTGTGGCTATGTGATGACTGTCTGTGCTCAGAATAAATCATCTGTTGTAGATTTAGGCTTTGCTTATCTACAGCAAAGCTTTTCATGTTCCAGGTCTTGGACAACTGAAAGCTTCAAGTGAATAGACCTTAACCTCATGGAGAGTGGGCAAGTATTCAGAGTAGCCTCAGGGTGGGAGTTCAAAACTGACTTTAACCAATATATTCACTGTTTAACTTCTAAGGGTATGAGCTGTTTAGAATACAAGCTCTTGAATCCATTGATGCTATTTTAGATTAAAATATAACCTCAATGGACACAACTGTTCTATTTAATTGAAGGTCAGTGACAGTACATTAATTTCACTGCTTTTGGTATTTCTTTTAGCCCAGAAATGAAGAACTATTGAGATGCCTTTTCCTGCTATTTAAGTGCTTTGAGGACAATGTCCAAAAGTCGTCTTTTAGTTTATGGAAAACACATGTTTATAGGCTTTCATAGCTAGCTGACAGCACAGTTGTCTGAGTTTATTGATGTTTGTTAAACTAAAAAATGAGGTTAAGTTTTCATTAGGCATGTAGAAACACACAGGCTGTTACGATGACTGATTCAGGTTCAAGCCTAGAGGTAGGCTTGAACTTACTTATTAAAGTAGGATAAAAATCCTACTTTAAATTTTGCTTTATAGATTTCTTTTGTCTTTTCGGAGCAGGGCAGTTAACTTTTTATCTCTACTTCCTCCCACACTAAGTGAGAGTAGTGATACTTGTATTTGTTTCAATGGAGTGCCTGTTTCTGTTTGCCTTCCTTTTCATGGTACAGAGAGCTGGGCTGGCAACATGAAGGTCACTGTGCAGAAAGTTCTAAGTTTCAGAAAGACTAACGTGCACTCAGTGTTACTGTCRTAATACCGACAGTAATTCAGTTTCAGAAGGACTAATTACTCAGTCGGTGCTACTCTCAAGTACATTAATAGGATTCACTCTGGCATGTGAATCTGTGTGTAAAACACAGCTATTTAATAAAGGACCCTTTCTAGCAACAGTTATTCTTAATAAGAACAACTTGATTGGCAGCAATGAAATACATTGAATCTAGTGAATCTGAGTCTGAAGCTTGCCTTTTATTTAGCAGTCAGGAAGTGCTAGCCTCCCCTCATCCTTCAGCTAACTCGCCACCTCCTATTTAGAGACTGGGAAGTTGGTTCTCCTTGGTCCATTTGGTTTCTTGAAACATAATCTCGAGACATCAGCAATGCTAGTTATGACTGTGATATATAGTGGGGAGATTGCAGGGAGAAAAATACAGAAGTTGCAGACTAACATGTATTATGTTGTGACAAGGTAGRTAAACCACAGGCAGTTTCCCCTAACTTCATTCCTTTTTCTGGTAGCAAGTCTGAGGCCTGTTTTGAGACAAATACCCTGATTATCTTGGGGAACAGCTATGCAGTAACAGAAATTACTTGGCAAGCAGCTGAACCTCGGAAAATAGATCATCCTTCTTCCTTTCAGTTATTACAGAGGGAATTTTTCCAGTTGAACACCTCCAAGATCAGAGTTCTTTTTAAACATATATTATGGTCTGTTTTTTTGAGGAATACATGCATGACAAATCCATGCCAATCTATATGGGTTTCTACCACAATGACAGTTAACAGAATTATTATATGAACTAACAAGAAGAGCTTATTTCTATCTCACAGTGAGGAAAAATGAATCCTGATAAATGTAAGTAGCATGTATTCTTTGCATGTAACATGTGAGGTTATTACTGGAATGCTCAAGTTGTCTCAAGCTTTTTATGTATTGATGTCCATTTACTAGGTGAAACAGAGCAAGACCAACAGGACCTTCGACAGAGGAAAGCTGAAATTGCAAGATGCTGGATTAAGTATTGCCTGAATCTTTTGCAAAGTGCTCGGAAATTACTTGAGGTAACTGAAAATTTATGCTGTAACTGCTGTTGTTTAAAAACAAATACAGTCAATTTTGATGTTTGTAGTGGGAATCACTTCATAACTGGTAGCAAATGAGAAACCATTGCCCAACCAATAAGGCAGTAGGTACTTGAAACCTAGTACATGTTTCATAGTATGCTTTGACTTCAATGCAGCACTTAAAAATAAGTACGGATAGGAGATCAGTTCTGTAGCRTGATCAGTGCACAGCTTGTATAGAAACTTCACAGATGGCCCTCTTCTCTTTTGTAATTTCTTGTGGCTTGATTTGGCAGATGACTTTTTATTAAACTGGTAGTAAGAACATTATCTCAGTTTTGTGTGCTGGTATTTTCATTTATGTCAAGTGCTTAACATTCAGTATGTACTGAAATGCTTTCAGAAGCAGGGTCTTTTGGCTTTTTATATTTATTGTTTTGGCTTTGTTGTTGCACAGGGTAGAGAAACGTAAATGATCTGTCTGTATTTAAATCTTACATTCTCAATTCTGTAAAAATGTAATTTACATGACTTTTAGTGAATATAAGGTTTAATATGCCAACATGTCATCTTTTCYGTCTTGTTGCTTATCAGTTTGTATTTGAAAGGTAGCCCATAATTAAAAAAGCTTTTGCCGAAGTCTTTCTCTTTAACCACATGCGTTTTTAATTAATGCATTTTCTCATTTCAGGATAACATAGGAGAGCTGGATCCTGACAGGCAATTGGAACTTAAAGCCCAAAGGAAAAAAGAGGAGGATGAAAAAGAGAATGGCAGGAAAAAAGCTGTCCTTTTTGGGACTAGTGAGATATGTGATTCTGTCTTAGCCATGGAGGAGAAAGTGAGCAGTGCATATCCTTTAGATTTTCAAGAAGCCAGAGAAATCTTCCTAGTGGGTCAGAACTATGTTCAGGAAGCAAAAGAGTTCTTTCAGGTTGATGGTTATGTTACTGACCATATTGAAATTGTTCAGGATCACAGTGCTCTGTTTAAGGTACTTGCTTTCTTTGAAGAAGACTATGAGCGACGTTGCAAAATGCATAAGCGTAGAGTAGACATGCTGGAGCCTCTTTATGCAGACTTGAATCCGCAGTACTATCTGTTGATYAGTAGGCAGCTTCAGTTTGAACTAGCAGACACCTACTATGAGATGATGGATTTAAAGGTAGCTATTGGTAACAGATTAGAAGAGCTAGACTCCCATACAATAAAAAAGATCAATTCTCTAGCGCAGTTAGCAATAAAGTATTATGAACTCTTCTTAGATTCTTTGAGAAACCCAGATAAGGTATTTCCCAAAGAGCTTGAGGAAGACGTTCTTCGCCCTGCCATGGTGGCCAAATTTCATATTGCCCGGCTATATGGTAAACTCATTACTTCGGATGGCAAAAAGCAGCTGGAAAATATGCAGACATCATTGGAATATTACACATTTCTGGTAGATTATTGTGAGAAGCATCCAGATGCTGTCCGTGCCATTGAAACTGAGCTAGAACTCAGTAAGGAAATGGTGGGTCTTCTTCCAACAAGAATGGAGAGGCTAAGAGCAAAACTGTGTCCATTCATATGAATTCTTTTCTTGAAAGGAAATGTGCGATATTAAAATGATACCTGTCGAAACCAATACTGTAGGACAGCTTCCATACTGATTAGCAGAACTAAAGTGTCTACAGTTCAACACTTCCCAGCTAGAGCCCGCAGTAATATAACCTTGTGAAAAACTGAGAGCCGTCCAGTTTAGTAGCACACCTACACTAATGGTATAAAATTTAAATGTACGTGTGAATGTCCAGCTTGTGGTTTGTATTGCTTGTCCTGTGTGTAAATATAACTTTCCTGCCTTACCTTTCTCCCTTCAGCATATGGTTCGGTTTCCAAATGTAGTGCTGTATGAAAATTGTTTCTTTCAAGGGAATCTGTTGATCTAGGAGAATTTTTCTAAGAAACTTGAGGCATGTTCTTCCAACTAGGAAACATTTTATCTTTTCTAACCTTTGTCTCCAGTAAATTTTATCCATATGAAGGGAAATTTATGTCACTTCCAGTATTTATTTTATATATTGCTCAGTGTTTTTTTTTCTCTTAATTAAAACCTAACTGTTGCAGGCTAAATAAATGGACTAGCTTGACTGAATGTTCTTCATAGTCCTTAGAATTCCATTTTCTTGCGTCTTATTAATATATGGTATGTACAACTTTGGCCAGATTAAATAGTTGTGAGATAGTGTTTCCTCATGAGTGTCTTCGATAACTGTGAAGACATGTGAGCATCTAAAATACCACAACGGAGAACAAGAAAGCAGTGAACTTTTTTGCTTGTGATAAGAAGAGATACTCTGCTCTTAGTTCATGTTGGTGAGTTCCTGGGGAAAAGGTATTGCGGTCTAGTGTTCGAAACATCTACCAAATATGCTTCTAAAAGATGTGAGATACCGTTGCTGGCTTTTTAGGGAGCCCAGGCACTTTCTCCATTCACAGCTCAGCAGGAGCTGCAAGCAGATGCCTGCCTCTGTCGTTCAAGTTGTTGCAGACCCAGTACCGCTCAGGCTGTCTTCAAGATCTACGCGTGTGCCACTGATTACTGACCTCGCCATTAAAGCCTACAAGAAGCTCTCCTGATTCTCATTAAGGACCTGCCGAAACCTCACTGGCCCTTTAGTCAGGCCTCGTTATTCCTGCTCTTACACAAACTGTTACCTTTGCCTTGTTCTTGTCCGCATGTGCTTGCCTATTTACTCTTTATGGAAGATCAGGATGAATTTCTGATACAAACTGTATGCAGATGTGGTCTTTCTTGTGAGCATAGGAGGATTATGAACCAGGACCCAGTACTGTAGGTGGAGTGCGAGCAGAATATACTGCTCAAGTGTACAAATGCTCAGACAGGCCAGGGCTATGAGAAAGTGAAGGGACAGCACAGGTGATGGGATGTGCAGTAGTGTGCCATCCAGCGGACCAGCAGTCTTACCACGATCAACTTTGAGGGAAGATTTTTACAGAAGTGTGTGTATATATATATATATATATATATATATATATATTTTTTTTTGTAGGGCTTTAAAGGAGGATTGTAAAGTAATTGGATTCTTATGGAATAGTCATGAAAACAAGGGGAAAACAATGTTAGCTTGGGGGAGATGAGGCACGTACAAGCAAGAAAGCATGTATGTTTTGTACGCATGGTAAAAAATCTCTCATTTGCAGAATTCTGTGCAGAAGCGGCTGACTTCCAACCACAAACAAACAAGCCAACAAATGGGTCCTGGAAATGATAGGTAGCAAAACCCAAACTGCATCTGCCTGCATGCACATAGAATAAAGGGAGTGATAGTGCATGTGAACCTGTGTGTGCGTTGACTCTTGTCTTACCAAGTAATTGTCCAGCCAGTCTTTGAGAGGCTTTTTTTTCTCTCCAGTATCAGATCTTTAAATTAGTTTTTCCTGTGGCCTGAAGATAGGACTGCTTGCTGTTTCTCAGTAAAAACAACTATCAGTTTGCTGCATTTTGTCTGCGACCTTATTTAAAGCAAGTGTGTGTTTTTGCTGTTAATTTGTAATTTGAAAATTAGTTTTTAGTAACTTTTATATTTGAATGGAAGAAAGAGAAGCAATTTTTTTTTCTTTATATACCTTAATAGTCCACCCTTGAGGGCCTTTGAGCAAAATTTTTAAGGCAAGGATTGGCTCATCAGACTTAGTTTACTTGTATTTTAGGGAAAGACTTAAAAACTTAAATGTATAGATTGTGTGCTAACCCAGCATACAGAAGAACTTTAATGTTGTGTGTCTGTGTGTTTTTCCACAAACAGCTAAATCCTACTGTGTCCTTCAAATACTGATCTTAAGGAAATAGTGTTAAAAGTTATTTGCCGGGAGGCAAAGCTGAGTGAAATACATGTCCCTTTTAACAAGAAGTTAGCCTGTGTAAGAGGAACACTCCCTCTTATTAGCCCTTGTTGCCTGTATACACCAAAATTCTAGTAAAAATGCAGAAGACAGGTAAAACTAGGTTTAGACTTGAAAAGGCCTGGAAATAACAGGGAGCTGAGCTTAAACTTTTTGCATGTGAATGTGTGGTTGGTGCYGTGGTTTGGAAACCTCTCACCTTGGAAGATACCCCCAGCATGCTTCAGCTTTGCAGCTGTCCTTTAAAAATGTAAATGGAAACAAATAATTGAAGCAACTTAAACTTCGAAACTTAAATATGGGCAATGCAATGTAAGTACAATAAAGACTTTGTTTACTCTTGATCAAAATCTTGGATCTTCTAGATCAAATACCAAGCTGCTATAAGCTATTGAGCAGACAACCAGTCTACTACTCCTATTAGTTTCTTAAACTTTTGTTTATTTGAAGCTCTATGTGTTTGCAAGCTGGTCTCTTAAATTTAACAATAAGCTCCCTAATCTCCAGAAAGTTACAGAAACCAATGATGTCAGTTTTTCACCTCTCATAATAAATATTCAAGACTATGATCAACAACGTGTATTTTCTTACTGGAGACGGTACGCCAGCACTTAGCACAGTGCCCATTACATTGTGGTTCTTTCAAAGCAAGCCTGTTGTTTAACGGGAACCCTTTGAATAATTCCCATTTGCTCAATGATTTGATAGAAAGAAATATATTGTATGTTAGGAGCGAGGGAGGAGGAGGCTTGCTGGATTAGGCAGCAAAACTCCCTTCAGGAATGCTGAGTTTTAACTGCAAAGTATGTGTGAGATCAGGCATTTATTTCAAAGCCTAATTAAAGATTAGATTCCTGTGAACTCCATTTAACCTGCCTTTTTATTCCTTCTTGTACCTCAAAAATCTTAAAACTAAAAACTACTTTTTGTTGTTCTGTGATCTTTTTTTTTTTTTTTCCCCAGCACAAAGCGGGGAGGTTTATAAGAAGCCCAAGTTTGTGCAGACTTCATATCAAGTGTGAGATCTAGACTTGCAGGCTATAACCTCAGCTCATTTGTTCAAATAGTGTATGATATTCTTGAGCAAGATTTTGAGATCCTGGCTGAGAGGTAATACATGTAATTTTGATTAAAAATGAAGTTTCATTTTAATTGAAACACTCTTAATTCTTATAAGGCTAATAAGGTGTTACGGGTTGTTAAATGGGTTCATCAGGAGGAATATTGTGCTTTGCTTAAAATGGTGCCAAAGACAAGGGCCAAATGTGCCTCTTAATGCTTTGTGTTACACAGGAAAATAGGAAAGGGGACGTCCCCTGCCTTTGGGCAGAGAAGGAATGAGCCTGTCTCCTGCCCTCTCTCTCGCCCTACAAGCCCATCAGAGGAAGCTCCCTTTTTTATTTTTCCATGGAGCCAGAGGAGAGCGGTGGGAGGTAGTGGCCGTGTCTTTGCCGTTTCACGTGTTTTCACGGCTGGCTGGAGGCAGCAGGAGCCCTTGGTGGGGGCAAGAGGGGGGGTGGCAGAGCGGCAGTGAGCCAAAGGTCCYCGGGGTTGGGCTGCTGCCGTCTGGAAACCCTTTGTCCGAGCTCAGTCCTGCCTCCGGAGCGGACTTGCGTGGGCTCGATGAGTGGGATCACTTCCTTCCCTATGTGCCACCAGGAGACAGCTGAGCGTATCCGTGCAGCGCTTATGCCCAGCGTGACTACCCTTCCAGCTGTACGCACGGAGTTACTGCAGGGTCCTCGTGAATCACCGGACAACCGGAAACACGACGGATCTCGTTAGCTCGTGGGTTTTGGCATTCCGGTTTTGTTTGGTGTTTTCCTTTTACTCAGCACCGAAAGAGGGAAGAGTAGCTTTAYTTGCGTGTTTCTTTTGAAAGATTAAGTGAGATGATCAATGTTAGCTATATGTTTTCTGTGGAACTTCTAATTAGAAAATATGCTGAAATAAGGCTGCAGAGCAGGACTTCTCTGGCTGGGCTGCTCCTGAGGCTGGCATGTCAGCCTCGTGCTTACGGAACCAAAGACTGTTATGTTAAAATCAAGTGTGTTAATTTGTGGTTAGAGGCATTTGTCAACTTTCTTTCCTCTTAAATTGCAACATCTTGGGCCACGTTAGAGCTCGACACAAATGACTAATGCCRATTTTAAATGTATTTTGAAAACTGCTTTATATGTACTTCCTAGGAACTCTTTCCAAAGCATCCGTTAGCGCTAATTTTGCAGTTTGGTTGATATTTTCTAGATCTTTTTGTGACAGCTAGGTGATTTTCCAGATAAAATTATTTGCCTGACTGCCTCTTTCCAAAAAACATTGTACAATTGTGTCTTTTAAGCTAAAGAGCTGAGCAATACACCAGTGAGGCTACTCAACAGTGTGAATACTAAACACAAAGCATTTTGCAAATGAGTTACTTCCCTTCAGGACAGAAAATGTTGGTGGTAGTGAGCATTTGCTCTGAGAGAAGAGACACTGATAACAACATGGTGCCTCAAGTTAGAAGAGCATTAATCATCCCTGTGTTCTGTATTATCTTGAATATTTAGTGCTTAGATTTTTGGCATATGGCACGCATAAAACAAAGTCTTTGTACAAACGCATTGCTGCAGTGAGAGACAGGCTAGTTGGTGTCAAACAGTGAAGCAAGGTTTTCACTGTGAGAATTTTAATGCAACTTTCTGCTAAAACAAAGCATCAGGTGAGCGACTGAAAGAGWGTGCTGGAGGGGGCTGAAGTTAGTCATCAAACTCTCGCAAAAGCAATACAAGTGCTTGCATGAAAAAGCTACTCTAAGCCACTTGGATGAAATATATGGGGTAAAAAGCAGGAATTAATGAGAGTATTTCCTGCACACTGTCTTAGAGGAGGGCAAGAGTGAATGCTTCCCAGGCCAGTCCTCAAGCTGCTCCAAAGCATTAGATGGGAACCCCCTGCTGCCCTGAGGCTAGGCTCCAGGTAGCACACATAGGCAAGCAAACACATAAAAAGTTTAACAGTTGCCAAAGCGAGGATGCAAGCAGGCAGGCCTGGAGCCTCCTTTTGCTGGAAAACTGGGCCTGCTTGGATAGTGGAAGCAATGCCAGCCCGTAAGCCAGTGAGTGCTGTTGGCTAGAGGCAAGAGCACGGAGAGGATCCTGCTGGATGAGGAAAGGGAAACTTCTCCATGCGCTTTGCTTTAATGCTTTCTTACAGCACCGAGCTGCCTGTTTGACTTAGGGCTTGTATAAAGAAGTACTTTAGTTTTTATGTGCTAAGGCACAAGATGCTGCTAGTACCACTCTTTCTGCTCCCTGAAAGGACAATGAAGATGCCTGGGGAGAGGGAAGGAGCTGAAGGTGGAGCACCCTGCAGTTTGTTTTGGCTCTCTGGGCTGCTCGGCAGCCTGGGAAGGGGCGAAAACCTTCCTAGACTCCGGCAGAGCAGCTTTTCCTGACTTTCCTCACTGCCTGACCAGGCTTTGGGGTCTTCCTTCATGCTAAAGTTGCCTTCGGCCATGACGGAGGCTCTGGGCAGCTCAAGGTCCCTGTTTTGTCTCCGGAAAATTATATCAGTTCTGTTCTTTCAATTGAACGTGTCTGATGCTATCTGAATAACTGAAATCCGTCTCTGTCTTGATCTTTATCTTGAATCCCTTCTTAATGCCTACATTAAGAATATCTCAGCTATTTTAGAYACCTTTTCAACGTGCAGCTTGTTAACCAGATGTGACTGTCCCTGGGAGCTCATGCGAGCAAGAAGCAACAGCAGGTAGATGCTAATAGGTCCCATTTGAAATCAGGATTTTTCCACAAGAACTATTTTTATTTTCTCAGTCTGTATTGTGTTTTCTTGCAGCGCATTATCATCTCATTTTTGATGTGAAGCAATCTGTCCATGACAGGATGTTTCTACTCAATACACAGGTTATTTAATCCATAGGGGGGGGGAGAAAAAATCTGCTTGATTTATTGAGCAAAGACAGATTTCTGCATGTGGATGATACGCTCAGCACCGAGCTGCAGAAATGAGAGGCTGCATCCTTGGGACTGCTAGTCCTCCAGGGCACGCCATTTCTGAGGGCCGGAGATGGAAAATGAGAGCAATTATGGAGCCCGGCTCTATGTGGCAGGAAAAGACAAAATGCACTTCTTCTTCTTCTTTTTTTTTTTTTTTTTTTTTTTTTTTTTTTTTTTTTTTTTTTTTTTTTTTTTTTAATGCAGATTGTGTTTTCTAAAGGCAGGCTCTTGCCTTGATGAGGGGTTTCCCTGCACTAACAGGGAGCTGGGCTGGTTTGGAGGCACCATGGGCCTGAAGCCCTGATGTAATTTTACCTCTTTCACCAAAAGATTGGTGATGATACAGAACTAATACTGTAGGTAAAGGCTTGATTAACTGAGGTGTGAAGACAGCACTCTGATTTATACATGGGATAGGAGGAAGTGCATCTGGCCCATGGAGAGGTCTTCACAGCAGCATCTGTGTTTCTAGTTCATGTYCCCTGATCTATGGGTGCTCCTTCCGACTCTACACGGTGTGACGCCTTTACGTAGTCTCTGGCACTGGTGATGTTCATGCTGAAAAGGATGTTTACCATTGCACAGGGAGCRGGGCTGAGATTTGTTTTTCCAGTGTAGATCTATGGGAGAAGAGCCTGGACTGGAAAAAAGCTTTTCAAAGCAGTGGAGCGATTGACTTGCCAGAGGTGGGCCAAGGAGCAGAGATGGAAATGTGTGCTAGTCATAGAGTTGGCATTTCCCTTCAGAGTCTCTAATTTGTGATCTCAGGTCAATTAGCTTGGCAGAGGGAAGAAGAATTAATTTTCTTTGCCCCTCAGCCTTGTCACATAGGCACCAGCCTCTCACTTGGCAGCAGCAGCTGGCTGAGTAGCTCCTGTCAAAAATGGAGCCCAGGAGCTGCAATGAGGAGGAGGGTGCTGACAGGGTTTTATTTCTACCCTTACTCCCCTCTATGCCCTTGRTAAACCTGCTCTGGAGAAATAATCAGGAGAAATTGCACTGTGGAAAAATAGTTACTCTGAGATGAGGTTTTAGGGAAGTCTGTATGGCTGCTGCATCAGCAATCAGACCTCTGCTGCTTTTCACAYCCTAATGGGGCACTGGTTTAATGTATACAGCCCTGAAATTGCCAAATTCTCACACTGCAGCAGGCTCCAGCTGTGCTGAGCCCAGGAGCAGAAAGCTTCAGGCACAAAGAAAAGTGACTTGTTTCTTGCTGAAGGACGGGCTCATCTAGCTAGTGTTTTTGGTAGAGACAGGATCATCATTGGTGGCTTCCTGTAAGTTGTTGCCTGTGTTTGATTTGATGAAGCTGTGACTTTCCTGTGAAGATCTCTCACTGTGAACTAGCTGACTGATCACGGGAAAAAACAGGGAGTGACTCTTCTGCGTGATCTGGCTAGCAGTAAACATTAGATTTCTCTGCAACCCAATGACCCTTAATGATTTCTTGCTAGATTTGTTCCTTATCTCCATGGAACAGGCGTGATGCTTTCTGCAGATGGAGCAGCCCCTGCATGAGAAGCAGAGAGAGGCTGTGTGCCCATCACTGGCGTGTGCATGCCAGTGCAAAGACAGAGGTGAGTCTGATCTCAAGCACATCTGTGGCTATGAATTTGCATTTTTCTAAGACTAGGCTTAGAAAGCCCATAACATGACCCAAATCTGCAGTGCTGAAGGCTCCTGCCAGCATAAATCACCTTGGTGTTTTGCTTGCGTGCTCTTTATGTTCAACCCAACCATTATTCAAACACTGTCCCCCTTTTCCTTTTGTTCTCAGTATTGCCTTTTTTCCCACTCTCATTTGCTGCCACCCTTTGCCCTCTTTTTCCAGCTCTGTCTTAAAAGATGATTTGGTGGGAGGAGTCCCAGCTTCAAGGCACAGTGGATGTGATCACCCCACTGCCCGAGGCACTGCAAAGTGACCCAGCAGCAGTTTGGGTTTATCTGATTTCCTAGTGGTTATGAATGAGAAACTCCTGTATTGCCATCACCCAGTGCTCCCTTCCAGGCCAATATGTGTCCGCCCTGATAAGAGCACCCAGGCTGGGAGCTGCATGGGCCCTGCAGCCATGTGCATGGCCACATGGAGGTGAACCACTGTTTGAGGCTGGAGCGGGACAGAGGTTGGAGCTTTTGGGGATGGAGCGTGACAGAGGTTCATATCCACCTAAGAGCTTTCCCGTGTCAGAAACACCYTTGTTATATCCCTTGGGATTGGCTGAAATGTGCTTGCTGGGATTTTTTGCCTTAGATCCCCCTGCAGTTGATGGCAGAATAGATGTCCCCATGCTGGGCATTCCCACGGTGTGATCCCAAATCAGTAATGTCATCAACTGCTCATTGCTCCAAAGTGACCTGGGAGATGAACAGCCATGGGAGCTGTGACTGAGGAACTATTTATCTTTTTACATTTTAATTTTTTCCCCTCCTACTTAGTGGTTATTTCTGGATTTTTCAGATAKATAGCAGAGTCCTGAGTGGCTGCATGAGGGCTCAAGCACACGGTGTCAAAGCAACTCTTTCTTTCCTTCCTTCCTCCAAAATTAATGCCATAGAAAAATGCAAAGCTCTTAATCTGCTTTACATGTGATTTGAAAATAATGGCAGAGCTTTAGTACAGGGCTCATAGGAAACACTAAAAGGGTGAGAGCAGCTGGTGGGAAATGTGACATTAATGCAAAAGAACAGCCCAGACGTGCACAGAGATAGGGGCATTTTTATAGTGTTGGTGCAATACTGGACATCTCTCTGACGCTGAAGTAAGAGTGCCTGCACAGAGCTGGATTCTCAAATAGCTGCTCTGAATCTATTTTTTTCCTATTGTGGGTCTATTACATTGTGGGATTTAATATTCCAATATATACACAGGAAATATATAAGAGGAATATTATCTTATGMATCTTCTTCACAGCTTCTGAGAGGTACCAGATCTCCAGGTAGCTGATCCAGGTACAGTGACTCCCTCCACAGTCAAATATTTGACTTAAAAAAAGAAATCTCTCTCTTAAGCTCTAACACTCATACAATGGCACATTTCAAGGTTACAGTTCTTGTACAGTATTAGTAAACAAACTGTTCTCCACTGAAAAATGCAGTTTGTTAACTTTCTGCAATTCATGCTCTCTTTCTCAAGATCACTTTTAAAAATCATTTCTGTAATTATTTGCATTTTACATACTGAGTGACTTGCTGAGAGGCTTATAATTGTCCAGTATTTCTCGGGAATACCATGATGGTCCACAAAATGGGAATGTTTTACTGTTAGGAATTATCCAGCATGAAGCAGCTTATAGCCAAACTAGCAAAGCCAGCAGCTGAGCTCCTGCGGCTGAGCCCTCCAGTGGAGCCCTGGGACAGCACTAGCCCTGCTGAGCCTCCCTGGCAGATGCTTTGGGGCCAAACCTCTGCTATTCTGATGACAAAAATGCTCTCGCTTTAAAACAGCTGTGAAAAGCCCAAGGAGTGTGGCCACCTGAGCTGAAAATTAGCACTCAAAACTGGCTTCTGGTGCACTTTATGGAGGTATAAACAAGGTTCTGCATGGGATGGAAGAGTGGAAAATGTCCTTTGGTCAACCGATGGGTTGCTAATTGTAAAACAGACAATCTCATTTCCTGGGGCGCTCTGCCGACAAAACAGAAAATAACAGAACTGTTATTTGTTTTTGCTCGTAGGCAAAACTGCTGGCACAAGTTCCTACTGCCTGATGGTACCTAGCAGATAAAGCAGTGCTGAGATCCCCCTCCAGATACACGTTGCTGTGCCTGCCGCCTGCCTCGAGAAAGCTCTGTCCACTCTCCCTTCCCTTCACAGAGCCCACAGTCCCACTGCCAGCAAGGGGTGAGGGAGAAGATATTGCCATTTGGTAGTAATTCTTTGCATTTTGGGAATTATTTGCACAGTGGGAATTGCTCTCGCTGCCACACAAGGGCTCTGCTGTCAACACCCCAGGATTTTCAGTGTTAAGGTGGAAAAAGCAATGAACTACTGCAAAATGTAGAAATAAGTTGAGGGTTGTGTGTGTGCGCGCATATGTGGTTATTTGCTCGTGTTGGAAACACGGAAGAGCTCTGTGCTCTGCTCCATCCCACCTTGTTTGCCCATGACCAGTGGAAAATCAACGGTGTTGCTGCAGGAGCAATTTCTGTGACCCAACGTGAGCTGAGGCTGATAAACTTGCAGCGCACGTTTGCTTGGTTTCCTATCAATGTTGAGCACCACTTAGAGAGAGGGGAAAAAAAAAGTCACACTAAAAATAGGAAGTAGAAAATGAGCTGGTAAGAGTAACTGCTGAATGTGGTCAGCTGCTGAGGTGTGAATTGTTTCTATGCTCTTGCGAGCCCACCCAGGACAGGGAGCTGGTTCCTGTGAGCACCAGAAATTCCTCCTCTAGGTGACTGGACGGGTGGGCATGAAGGAGAAGGGCTTTTCCCTTGACAGCATAATTTACTGAAAAGCAACAGGCAAACTGCCTTTAAGAATGCCTGGCAATAGCTGGGTGGAGGGAGGGGGGGAAAGGTGTGGTGTAGCCCCATAAAAAGGGTCTCTTCCCCAAAATTTTGAGTCACTGGTTTGTGGGAGAATTACTACATACTATAGCAAGACTGGTGTGAGTCCATCATTTTTCCTGCTCTGGAAAAACATCCTGAGGTTCATAACAAATTGCATCAAATGCTGAAGAGTGACTCCTAGACCTGATAGTAAAATCACAGCCCCGTGAGCAGCAGCTCCCACTAAGATTTTTTCTGTTGCTTGCAAGATGGTTGCAGTGTGTTGGTGACCCTGGAAAGTCACCGTTCAGACCCAAATCATGGTCTGAAGTCTTGGTGGACTTTCCATAGCATAGAAATAGATGAGTAAACTCACAGTATCAGCCACAGCATCATCTGGGGCRCTGGTGGTGTGTTAGGCCCACACACTGTTGTCCCGATTAATTCAGCAACTAATGATATGACTGAAAAAAAGAAAAAAGCAAAAAAACAAACAGATAACTTTGTGTGTGATTTATTCTTAAATAAACTCAAGCYTGGCTGGTTTAAGCTAAACTAACAGGTAAGCAAAATGTATAAACTAGCTTAAATATATCTATGTAATGACTTTGAGAAGCTTAAATCCATTGCTAGTTTTGTACGTTGATAAATTTGCAAATTGCTTCTAGATCTGGTACTCTTTAGGAAAAGTACAATTCGGTCAGGAAAACAAATCCAATGGCTGGCAGAGCCACTGGGTCAAAATGTGCTATGCCACCGCACTGAGTTGTGTCAGTTCTCACGCACCCACAGCAACCTGCATCTTCTAGGGGGCTTTGTGTTAGCGTCATACAGCGGAAAGGTGGGTATTGCCCGAAAGGTGGGAATTGTCTCYACCCTCGGATGTTTTAGACCTCCTGTTCTAGCTATGGCCCCTGTTAATGCACTGATTCTCAAAGCTGCCCTGTCAGATAAATGCTGGGGGCTGACGTGCAGCCCCAAGAGGGGTCCAAGCACCCAAGAGATTAGCTGGCCAAAGAGGAAGGCCAAAAATTCATGTGGCAGAGCTGGCTACCTGGTTGTGTAGAGGAAGGGCTCCTCTCTCTTAGACGTTTTTCTCACTTTCCCTTTACTGGTGTAAGTGATACYGATAGTGTCAGGATTTCCACTCTGAATTAATACATTCTTTTAATTTCTACTCTAAGTTTCCACCTTCAAATATCTATTAAAAAAAGAAAAAGGAAAAAAAAAGCAATTGGCATGCTGTTCCTGAAATAACTTATGTCTGAGAGGAAAGATTATTTCCCGTTGGGTGCCACTGCTGGGTTCTCGCTGCGGACAGCAGGCTTCAAACCTCCCCAGTGCCAGCACTGTCGGAAGGTGGGATGAAGTTTTCTCTCTCCAGAGGAAACAGTGACCATGTGAAAGCCCTCTGCTTTGGGGCCGGCTTGTGTGGACCAGAGGGAGCGGGCAGGCTCAGACCCTGGGCATCCCCCTTTCCCGCCTGCCCACTCTGGTTGAGGGTCACTGTCTTTCTCAGGCAAAATTAGAGATGAAGGCGCTGGGGATTTTCTGTAGATGCCTTGCTTGAGTGAAGCAGGAAGCTGTGACGCAGGTTATGGGCTGGGTCTGAGGTTTTGGAAACCTTTTCTACGCACGCAGCTCCTGGCCCCRCTGTATTTCTCGTGAAATATTTCTGCACGAAGCCACGGCAAAGGCTGGCAATGCAGGGCAAGATGCAGCTCCTGATCGGGTACAACGGGAGGATTTTCGTGACTCTCTGTATAATCCTCTTTGTGGGATACACAGCACAAGGTAAAACTGGGAGCAGTTGTTCTCTCTGTAATCCTATTTCTGAGCTATGTGGTGTAGGCCAAGGGAGCAACCTCTGAATTTCAGGAAAAATACTTGAGGCTGACCTTCTTCTAACAGTAACAAAATCAGCTTCTAAAACAAAAACTGTTTTGCTAACATTTTTTGAGGAGGATTATAAGAAAAGATGTCTTTTTTTAAGTGGACCATTTCTGCGTCCCTCACCCAGCCTGTCTGGGTAAAAGGCTTCATAAAAAAAGTTAGTTCAATATTTATTTTTTAACTAGCTGTTTCACAGCATCTCATTTATTCAAGTATTATTCAATAATTTAGTTACAGATAAAGTATGTAACAGCTCCCATGTTACAACTCTACTTTTATTTTTCGAGGGAGGAAAATTAAATTAATGAGGAAATGTTTGATTCTGTAAAGTGAAAGAATTGCGACACATAGCACTAAACCACCCAAAAGGAAATGTTGATTCATGATGACATTTATTCTGTGGATTTGTTTCTTGTAAGAGATAACTACTTTTCAAGTACGTATAGTATAATTTTTACCCAAACAAGGCTATAATGGTGATCAATATCTACCACTGTTTCTGCTTTGAGGTTCACCTTTGAGAGATGATGGCCTGCTTTTTGCATGTCATTTATTTGCAAATTATTCTGCTGAACTAGTTTATTTTTTGCCACTTTTACAGAAAAAAAATCCTCTTACTAATATGCTATCAGAGGCAAATAAACATGAAAGGGAATTATGTTATAAAAGGAGCATGAAATGATGCCTGTGAGATATTCTTTCTCTTAAAGAAGAGTAGGAGGTGACTGAAAGTCATCTTGTACATTATGGTAATATATAGGGCGAGAAAAAACTGTAATTACAGAAAGATATTCCCAAGGAACAGAGAAAAATTAGATAAAGTGCCAAAAGAAGGAGAATGTGCCAGGAGGCTTTAGAACACATTAATTAAGCAAGACCAAACAGAAGGATGAAAGACTGTTGTTTTTATTCTTATTTTGTGATCATTATTTTTTYCTTTCGATATCTTCTGAAAACTTCCTTCTCAGCAACAGTCCTGGTGAGGCATCTGGGGTGGGCGGATGGGATGGGACGGGACCAGAAACAAAACTGTTGGTTTACTTAATTCTAAAGAAGCTTCTGTAAGTGTCTGAATCACCTATTTTCCCTGAACTTGCTTCAAAAGCTCCCTGACAGCACTCTTGCTTGATTTCCAAATCCACTTGGTTGCCCTTTAGGCACCTTGAGTTTTGGGTTCCTCAGGCAAAACTCATCCCATTGAGCATACAGGACAGGAAGGGGCCAGGGATTCACTCACTTTTCTGCAGCTGAGCAATTGCGGTCACAAAAATTTCTTTGCTCCTGTAAAGTTTAACGGGTGCTCCCCAAGTTAGCGGGTCACAGAGGTGGCTCAGGTCCACATGAATAACGTCTCACTGCTTTCTGCAGGCGCATCGCTGCAGAAGGCAAGATACAAGCGAGTGAGGTGCAGGCCAGATGCCTGGTCTGCCAACTGCATCGAGGAGAAAGGGCCCTGGTTTTATATGCCTGAAGGTGGAGCCAACCACATCCTGCCTCCCATGGCTCATCCCTCTCTGTAAGTTCCTGCACTGTACCTTCGCGATTCATGCTGGCATCAAAACATTTTCGGTATTCCCATCTCAACTACTCAGGCAAGAAGTATATGAGTGGAGAGGCAAAGTTTGAGCAATAAATCCCACCACTTGGCAAGTGAGTAAAAATCACCATGCCCTGGGCAACTCAGCTACAGCATTTATCAGTGTCATGGCTTTATTGAGTTCAAAGCTAATAGAAGAAAGATCTACTGAAGACCACTGATACAGATGCATCACTTCTGGGCAAAAAAATCTTTACGGCATAAATTATCAGACTAGTAGGGTATTTTGCGGAAGTGTCAATACATGCTCGGTCTAGTCTTAYCCTTTTCAACTTCTCTGGAGTATATTGGATGAGGCAGGTGTTTTGGCCAGTTGAGAGGACATGGCTGGGGTGACAGCCGTGATGATAACTTTAGAGTTGACTTATGCAGTGCAATGTTTACCACTAGTGAGATGGAGCTAAAATATCTTTTCAAAGGCTTCAGTGTATTAATTTTTTAAAAAAGATGTATAAATAGGACTGTGACAGTGGTGTTACAGGTCGCGTGTTACGGCTCAGGCCCCACTTCAGGAGGAGGAGTTAGCTCTTCTCCGCATGCAGGTGGAAAGGGGAAATGTTGTTCCTCTTCTCTGCGGTGGAGAGAAGTCCACAGGCCGTTAAGTTTGTGGCTTGGATGCTAGTTTCAAGTTTTGTGGCAACACATGATCTCAAGGTTTCCCTTACAGCTATCCAGTGAGGGTAGTTAACCAGCATAAATGTTGCTGCTCCATGTTTCAGGATGAAGGACTACCAGGAGCTGGCCAATATGTTTCCACTTTCGGAAGAAGAGTCCGGCTCTGGGTTTGAGAACGTGGCTGAAGTGGAGCAGGAATCCGGGTCAGGGGCTGACTTCGGCACTGATTACCCTGGCATGAAGTTCCACGATTTCTTGGTGGGCCAGCAAAAAAGCAAGCTGAAGCGGAAGCTCACAGAGGAGGATTTAATTCTGTAGGGGAGGAAACTTGGCCCTCATCGTAAAGATTGTGACCTTTCTTGCCTTCGGCATGTCTTCTCTGGTGTATGACCAAATCTGATTACTCTCAGGACAAAATGGTTTTATAAAAGTTCTAAATCAATAAAAACTGCCTTACAATCTCTATTGCTTTTATTCACTAAAAATCTATATTCAACCTGAACTTACTATTTGCTTTTTAAGTGTAGGGTAATGATCCAAATCAGGGGAAAAAAGGATTTTAAAGGATCTGAGATAACCTTGTTTGTATAAATATTATGACTTGCAAAAAAAAAAAAAAAAAATCACCCACTGGTAATAAATTAAAAATCTTTATTTGATGGGAATCAGATGCACATTAACACAACTCAACTAATTCTGTAAAATCAACTCAAACCGTTGCCTTTCATCTAACTTTCCTTAGATTATTTCCTCAAGAAGCACAAATRTTGTGAACTGTTCTGGCACTATAGATGTTATTTCCTGTTACGAATGTAAGAGTGGGTCTTGTTGTTATGGCCGGTTTGCCTCAGTGTAGCTTTTACACTATTTTGGCTGTGTAAYCTTAAAGGAAGCCATGAGATAATGTAAGGCAAAAGCCATAACTCCCTTCTCCATTCTCTCTTATGACTCTTAACATTAAAAGTGGCCAATGAGCAAGTGCACCTACCTTTCAAATCGCTGAATGGATTTTCCCCTGATGTCTGTATCTACCTGGCTGTAATCCTATTAAAATCTAAATTAAACCATTTTTTTCTTAAGCATTAGACTGAGCTCTTGAAGCTGTGTGTGGTGAGCCCCTTGAGATATACAGCGCTTAAACGACAATGCTTGCGGAAAGGGTTGCGGTCTGACACGAGTGTTCCAAAAGCCTGCTACTTTCCAGTGGGAAGCTCTTCCAACTGATTTTTCAAATCAGTTTTCCTAGCAGAAATGCATAAATGTTGTATTTGGAGGGACGAATGCTGCATTTGGAAGCACTAGCAAAAATACAGCTCTGTGAAAGTCCATAGTCTGGACACCACTGAGTGTTTCTGGTTGCCTCCAGTGACATCCGCTCTCTAAAATGTGAAAAAAAGACCCTAAACCAAAACCAAAACCAAAAAGCTAACTAAGTCTATAGATGTAATCATGCGTTTGCAAATGAGCTTACTTTTAGTTGCTTTTCTAGCTCAGACTTACTGTGCAAGTTGCAGAATTGAAACCGATGGTTGCTGAGCACCACCTAATATTGCCATCTGATGGCCAAACTACAAACTGACAATTCAAAATACTGGGCTTTCGAGTGTAGCCTTTCCTCTGATTACCTGAAAGATGGTATCTGGAAATAAATTTTTCTCTGGAAATAAAATTGTCCGTGTACCGAGACATCAGCCGTCCTTCATGATCTGATCACTGCGCTGAGATGCAAACAAATGACAACCTGTTTGCCAAGAAAAAAAAAAAGACTTTTACTGAYAGATGTTTTCAAAGTTGGACAATTTTATGCAAAGCTCTTGATGGATTATTTTTTCGAACAGAAAAAGGAGTCTTGTAGTTTAATTTAAATGTATTGCTATTCCATCTAAGATAAATATAGAATGAGACCGAATTAAGCAGAAATAAGTGGGTCCAAACAGTTTTCTGGCAGCTTAGCTAAATCAAGACGCCTTTGCGCTACGAGTCTCTGGGCTGCTGAGGAAGCTCATACCGCTTTTTAAGGCCGTTGCCGCCACGWTACTCTCAGTCTCCACACGAAGGCGAACGCAGCAGCCCCACGCAGCTGCAAACGGAAGATCAACTAAAAACGTAACGGCCGGCCGCGCGGCGCCCCGCCTCCCCGCGGTGCGCATGCGCCGTTCTGCCCCCCGCACCCGCTCCCGCCCCCAGGCCGGCCCCGGGCGGAAGCGGCGCGCGGAGGGGAGGGGAGGGGAGGGGAGGGG